>NC_069503.1:306820148-307120148 GCF_027579735.1 Bombina bombina
CTGACACTTTTGACGAGTGGCTCCAGTGCTTCAGGGTTTTCTCCTCCTGTTATATAGAGAAGTACCCCTCCCAGAGTTTGGCTATCCTTAAATACACAGACACTATTTACTGGATTCAGCGTAATCACAGTGAAGGTGTCTGGAGGGAATATGACGCTGAGTTCAGAAGGAAAATGGCAGGAAATCCTACATTAACTTTTGATTCTACTGACAACCAGTTGTGGCAGCGGATGGACCCCCAGGGGGGCGCATCCGCAGCTGTAAACTCAACTCAGCAATCAGCCCAGCAGTCCTTTCGCAACAATAGAAGCAGGAAAAGGGGGGGAACTTGCTGGCCCTTCCAGGATAAAAAATGCGACAAGGGTAGCGCTTGCGCTTTCAGACATGTCTGCAGGTACTGCTCCGGTCCACACCCTGGCAGTGACTGTATCAAACGTAGGGACAATGCCACTAACAATAAGCCCCCTTCAGCAAGCATGGGCCAGAAAGGCGGAAACGCCAGTTAAGGTCCATGCGATGGCACCCTGGTTGTGGGCCTACCCAGACCAGGCTGCGGTTCGTATGTTATGGGAGGGTTTTTCATTTGGTTTTCATATCCCCACAGTCAGGCACATTAGGGGGAAGAAATTTAATAGGAACCTTATTTCGGCATACCAACACCCTGACGTAGTGAGGGATAAAATTAATAAAGAAGTGGCTTTTGGACGCATAGCTGGCCCCTTTACTGCCCCACCTTTAAATGATTTGGTCATTTCCCCGCTGGGGGTGGTTCCTAAAAAAGACCCAGGGAAGTTTCGCCTCATTCAGCACCTGTCATACCCGAAAGGTAGCTCAGTCAACTATGCCATTGACCCCCAACTCAGCTCAGTGCGTTATCAATCTTTTGATAGCGCGCTAGACCTGGTCAGGAGGGCGAGGCCAGGTGCTTTATTGGCGAAACTAGACATTGAGTCAGCATTTAGGCTTCTTCCACTTCACCCCTCAGTTTTCCATCCCATGGGTTGCAAGTTTTCAGGTGCGTACTATGTAGATCGCTGCCTGCCCATGGGCTGCTCTTTGTCATGCGCTTTGTTTGAAGCATTTAGCAGTTTCCTTCATTGGGTTGTAGCTTCAGAAGTGGGCAGCGATTCCATAGCACACTACCTGGATGATTTTCTCATTGTGGGGAGAGCAGGCTCAGATGAATGTATATCCACAATGAACAGAATGCGCAGCGTCATGAGACACTTCGGGGTGCCCCTGGCAGAGGACAAAACACAAGGCCCCACGTCTTGTTTAGTTTTCCTGGGAATCAAAATCGATACCCAGGCTAGGCTCTGTAGGTTGCCACCTGATAAAGTTCAGGGCATGCTTGAGGTGGTCAGAGCGGCAGTCTCTAACTCAGTTATTTCCCTGAAACAGTTACAATCTATGTTAGGCTTGCTTAATTTCGCTTGCAGAGTTATCCCCATGGGTTGGGTTTTTAACCGTAGACTGGAAAGACAGCTTAGTGGTAGGTCAAACCCGAAGTAAAAAATAACACTAGGGAGTGATTTGCTAGCTGACCTCGTAGTCTGGGAAAAATTTCTCGCGCGGTTTAACAGGATACGGGTCTGGCGTACCCTTCCCATGTCAAGCCAGTTTCTGCACCTTTTCACTGACGCAGCTGGATCGCACGGCTACGGGGCCTATTTCCAGGGAGTGGCCAAAGTCCTGGGCCCCAGCGGGCCTTACTCGCAACCTAACCCTCCTGGAACTATTCCCTGTGGTCTTGGCGGTCGAGCTGTGGGGTAATAAATTAGCGAATGGGACTGTTGTGTTCTGGACGGACAACATCAGTGTGGTTTTTGCGATTAATAACTTGTCAGCCACCTCAGCAAAGGTTATTACTTTGCTGCGCCACCTGGTGTTGCGCTTTCTGGACCTTAACATCCAGTTCCAGCCCCGGCATGTCCCGGATGTTAACAATTTAGTAGCCGACGCCCTGTCACAATTTGAATGGGTGGCATTTCGCCGGATAGTCCCCGGAGCTGCAGCAGTAGGTTTACGCTGTCCTGATTTCCTTTGGCAGCTCGTCCTTCCTGGATAGCCTTGCTTCCGTTGGTTCGCTCCTCCTTAGCACCATCCACTTGGCACGCCTATGCCTGCATGTGGTCTGAATGGGACAATTTCTGTGCGTCCAGGGGAGCCGATGCTGCTCAGGGATCTCGGGACACATTACATGATTGGCTGGTGAGTTTACACGCTTCTGGGGTCCGTCAGGGGGCCATACAGTCCAAATTGGCCGCCCTATTATTTTTCTATAGGGCGTTATCCATTCCTGACCCAACAAATTCCTTTTTTATCAGACAGGTGGTTAAGGGTTGGGGCAGATTGCAGCAGCGGAAAATAGACACACGCGAACCCATCACCCGCGAGCGCCTGGAGCAATTGCTCCTGGCGCTCGATGAGGTCTGTATATCGGATTTTGAAGCGCTACTCTTCAAAACTGCATTTAACCTGGCCTTCGCAGCCGCTCTTAGAGTTAGCGAGATAGTAGCACCCTCCAGGCAGGCGTCAGGGGCGGGTATTCAATTACAGCATATCAGAGCGGCTCCGGGTTCCTTACTTCTTTTCCTTCCACGATCTAAAACAGATCAGGAGGGAAGGGGAACTTGGATCCCCGTTCACCCTCAAGTAAACAGCGCAGGCTGCCCGGTTAACTGCGTTAACCTCTATTTGGCTCAAAGGCCGCCTGTCCCGGGACAATTTCTGGTCCACTCGGACGGCAGATCCCTGTCCAAATTTCAGTTCGGTAGGGTTCTGAAGTTGGCGGCAGTCCAGGCGGGGCTGGACGCTAGCAGACTGGCCCGCACTCTTTTCGCATAGGGGCAGTGACAAACGCGGCACAAGCAGGCTCCTCGAGCGAGGACATAAAACGTATTGGGCGTTGGCGCTCCAATTGTTTCAGAACCTATGTCCGTCCAATTGTTTAATGTTTATATGTTTATTCCGAATACTAAAATGTTTGTCTCCACAGGCAATACCCCCGGAGTGAAGAGAATATGGATCGTGGGCCACTCCTTTGTCCACTGGGCCTCCCTCCGCTGTGCGTCCCTCCCAATTGGCCAATCCCTAGGCTTCCCTTCCAACAAGGCATCCATTAGGTGGTTGGGGGATAGGGGGATGTGCTGGCCTCAATTAGCAGCCTCATATTCTTATCCTTCACCTAGGGGGTAACGATGTGGGGGCCATACCAGTTCTACAGTTGATCAAAGTCATGCAGGCAGACATTGGGTGGCTAAGAGTACGCATCCCGGGGGTCATGATAGGGTGGTCCCATATAATTCCCCGTCTCCATTGGAGGCATATGTCTGCCCATACGGCGGCATACCGGGTTAGGAAGAAGATCAATGCGTCATTGGCAAAAACCGTCACAGGGTCAGGTGGCTTCGTGGTACGGCACGAAGCCATTTCGGCTGATAGAACTGAGCTTTATAGAAGGGATAAAGTTCACCTTTCTGATGTGGGGCTGGATTTATTCATAGGGGACATTCAAAGATCACTGTCACCCCTCCTGTAAATCGGGTTGTGGGTTGGCGGCAAGGTTGCCATTAAAATGCTTTCCTTGTGGCGGGAGATCCTCGGTCCTGTTGCGCAGGAGAAGGTCGCTAGGGGTGAGTGATGACCAGACTTCCGGGGAGGAGCGGTAGGCCCTCACGTGCACGTGACGGTAAACCTCCTTCCTCCCTTTTGAGGGATGGTCACTTGATCTCTGCAACCCCTCAGCGTCATCTCCTAAGGGCAGAGACCCCTCTGCTGCTGTTCCCGTTGGGCCGGTGATCTCCTTGCTGTTCTGGGTTAGCTGGTCTCTATGCCGCCATATATTTTTCAGTTCTACCAGTTCTATCTAGTTGGTTAGGTTAATAAAATTTTATGGCCTGTGACGGTCACAAAATTTTCCCATAAAAAGCTTGTCTGTCGTTATTTCGCACTACATGCACATGTACATAGTTATTTAAATTAAGTTATGTTAAATTCTCTCCTCTGTGAAGAAGGATCCGGTAAGCATTTAATCCCTTAATGCAGTGTAGGGCTTAGTATAAGCCTGGAGCAGTCTAAGGGTTAAGGCTGTAGGAGAGTGGGTTAGAAGAGAGAGGGATGGTGCTGGGGTTCAACATTGTTGCAATTCAGGGTAGGCCCCTCCTTACCTGTAGAAAAGCTAGGCTCCCCCTTGCAACTTCCTCTTCTTCTCCGGATCCTGGCTGAAGCAGTTTTGCCCTCCCTCCCTTCGCTTGGTTAATGTTCTTGAAAATTGACGGCACCTCAATGGCAGGGCTATGGCTACTCACCCTAGGCCCAATAAGCCATTACTGTAGGATATGGATCTCCTCTCCCTGTTATGCGGTTTACACGGCTTGGTAACAGGGAATCCTTATCTAGGTGGAAGATCTTCTTTCACCCTGGCGGCGGGAGATCCTCGGTCCTGTTGCGCAGGAGAAGGTCGCTAGGGGTGAGTGATGACCAGACTTCCGGGGGGGAGCAGTAGGCCCTCACGTGCACGTGACGGTAACCCTCCTTCCTCCCTTTTGAGGGATGGTCACGTGATCTCTGCAACCCCTCAGCGTCATCTCCTTAGGGCAGAGACCCCTCTGCTGCTGTTCCCGTTGAGCCGGTGATCTCCTTGCTGTTCTGGGTTAGCTGGTCTCTATGCCGCCATATATTTTTCAGTTCTACCAGTTCTATCTAGTTGGTTAGGTTAATAAAATTTTATGGCCTGTGACGATCACAAAATTTTCCCATAAAAAGCTTGTCTGTCGTTATTTCGCACTACATGCACATGTACATAGTTATTTAAATTAAGTTATGTTAAATTCTCTCCTCTGTGAAGAAGGATCCGGTAAGCATTTAATCCCTTAATCAATTTAGTTGTTGATTTTGTTACTTCTTATATGTATTTGCTACGTGGTTGCATATCAATGTACTCTATGTATATTGGATTATATGAGTAGATTATTGTATTACTATATATTATAAAGACCATATTTTGCTTCATACTTCGATTTACTTTTTTTTATTAATTAATTTATTATTGTTTATAAGATAGGTGGGTCCAGTTCTTATTTTTTATTTACTGTGATTTGCATACATTTTGTTTCCGCTATTTGGAAAAAGTATGTATGCAGCAACAAAATGTGCTCCCCTGTTTTTATTTTTAACAATACTACGGTTACAACTTGAGGTCCTGTATATTAAATAATGAACAAGTCTTCCATACACTATAATTAAAATATAATATCACAAAAAAATGTACAGCCCCTTTCAATCTATGGGAATTTCTATGTTTGTAAATTATTTTTTTCTAAGCCCTGCTAATCTATTAGAATTTAAATAGTCATATTGCTCAAGTTATGTACACAATATGACAGGAAAATCTATTTAAATAAATGAGAAACTATAATAAACATTTCACAGATTTTGTTTACAGACCTTCATGGAAGAAAAAATATGTGGCAATAGCAAATTAAAATTCAATTAAAATTTAAGGGACACTGAACCCAAATTTTTTCTTTCATGATTCAGATAGGGCATGACATTTTAAGAAACTTTCTAATTTAATCCTATAATCAATTTTTCTTCTTTCTCTTGCTATCTTTTTTTTTTTTTTTTTTTTTAAAAAAAGCAGGAATATAAATCTTAGCAGCCAGCCCATTTTAGGTTCAGCACCATGGATAGCACTTGCTTATTGGAAGATTACATTTACCCACAATAAGCAAGCATAACCCAGGTTCTCAACCAAAAACGGGCCGGCTCTTATGCTTCACATTCCTGCTTTTTAAATAAAGATAGCAAGAGAACAAAGAAAAATTGATAATAGGAGTAAATTAGAAAGTTGCTTGAAATTGCATGCTCTATCTGAATCATGAAAGAAAAACATGGGTTTAGTGTCCCCTTTAATTCTATGATGTTTGCTTAATGTATTTGAATAATTTCACTAAAACAATAGTACCAATATATAGTATACATTGCAACATTACAATAGATTGTAGGTATAATCATTAAAAAAAGATACCAAGAAAAAAGAAGTAAATTGGAAAGTTTTGTTTTTTCTTTTGCAGGTTTAATTTTGACTTGCAGGCTTTTTTAAAAATAATATTGCTTAAAATGTATTTTCCTATGGGCTGTAACACTACCATTAAATTATCTCTATGCAAGGTATAGGGTTTGCTAATGTGCCACAAGCTTTTAAAAACATTTTCAAAGATTACAAGTGGAGCACTAATGATAGTGTAGGGTGCGATATCAATATTGTTGGTCAGCACTAAAATTAGTGCGCAAATTGATATTACAAGTCCATGGTAAAACAAATTTAACAGAGAATGTTAAAGTGACAGTAAACGCAAAAATGTTTATTGTTTCAAAAGGTAGATAATCTCTTTATTACCCATTCCCCAGTTTTGCACAGAAAACATGGTTATATTAATACACTTTTTACCTCTGTGATTACCTTGCACCTTACCTAAGCATCTTCTGAAAGCCGCTGATCACATGACTTATTATTCATTATCTATTGACTTGTATTTAAGTCATTTAGTGCTGTGTTGTGTACAACCCATGGGCGTGAGCACAATGTTATCTATATGGATCACGTGAACTAGCACTCCCCTGTTGTGAAAAGCAAATAAAAAGCATTTGATAAGAGGCTTAGAAACAGACAAACATTTAGAGGTTTAAAGATTATAAAGTATATTAATATAACAATGTTGGTTGTGCAAAGCTGAGGAATGGGTAGTAAAGGCGTTATCTATCTTTTTAAACAATAACAAATTTTGTGTTGACTGTCCCTTTAAGTTCGACTGACATCCTTTTAGTGCGCTGTATATTTTCAATGGATATTGCGACCACTTAACACTCATATTACAAGTTGAAAGTTATGGTTTGTGCTCAAGCAAAAGCCAAAATAACACTAGAAGAATTAGCATGACCTGAGACCTAAAGTAAAGTGCTAGAATTACAAAAAAAGATTCACAAAATACATCTAAAATATATCAAAATAAAGTATTACACTCAATTATAAACATACTTAATAACAAAATATAAGTTTACTTTAGAAATACATATATAAAAGGGTTTAAAAGGGACATGGTGTATGTCAAGGTGTTTGACTGGGAAGGGCTCAAACGTAAATATATATATATATATATATATATATATATATATATATATATATGAGTATATATTTGTATGTGTGTATGTATACATGAGTATATATGTGTATGGCTATGTATTGGTGTGTTTATACAGTATGTGTATATATGTATGTACACACATACATACATTTATGCACATGCATACACATATTTAAACATATATATATATATATACATATATATATATATACATACATAAACACTTTTGAGCCCTTCCCAGTCAAATATCTTGAAATATTCAATATGATTTTTAATGATTTATTATATGTTTTCATATATTTTTTTTAATAGAAATACTTAAAATTTGTATATGTTCTTCACTTAGAAGAAAATGTTCAATGCAAAATCTGTATCTATATATATATATTCATGTAGTTATATCGCTATAAATATATATATAATTTAAAACAAAAGAACATTTTCTTCTAAATGAAAAACATACGCCTAGATTACGAGTTTTGCGGTAACGGGTGCGTTGCTAACAAGCCTTTTTTTTAACGCTCCCTTAAGACAACGCTGGTATTACAGGTTTTTTTAAACCCGGCGTTAGCTGCAAAAAGGTGAGCGTAGAGCAAAATTTAGCTCCACATCTCACCTCAATACCAGCGTTGCTTACAGTAGCGGTAAGCTGGCTAAACGTACTCATGCACGATTTCCCCATAGGAAACAATGGGGCTGAGCCGGCTGAAAAAAAACCTAACACCTGCAAAAAAGCAGTTTTCAGCTTCTAACGCAGCCCCATTGATTCCTATGGGGAAAGGAATTTTATGTCTACACCTAACACCCTAACATGAACCCCGAGTCTAAACACCCCTAATATTACACTTATTAACCCCTAATCTGCCGCCCCCGACATCGCTGACACCTGCATTATGTTATTAACCCCTAATCTTCCGCTCCGGACATCGTCGCCACCTACATTATATGTATTAACCCCTAATCTGCTGCCCCCAACATTGCCGACACCTACATTATATTTATTAACCCCTAATCTGCCACCCCCAATGTCGCCGCAACCTACCTACACTTATTAATCCCTAATCTGCCGCCACTATATTATTAACCCCTAAATCTAAGTCTAACCCTAACCCCCCCCTTATATATAATTTAAATAAAATAACTACAATTAAATAAATTATTCCTATTTAAAACTAAATACTTACCTATAAAATAAACCCTAAGATAGCTACAATATAACTTATAGTTACATTGTAACTAGCTTAGGATTTATATTTATTTTACAGTCAACTTTGTATTTATTTTAACTAGGTAGAATAGTTATTAAATAGTTATTAACTATTTAATAGCTACCTAGTTAAAATAAGTACAAATTTACCTGTAAAATAAATCCTAACCTAATTTACAATTACACCTAACACTACACTATCATTAAATTAATTACATAAACTAACTACAATTAACTACAATTAAATTAAATAAACTAAAGTACGAAAAACAACAAACACTAAATTACAGAAAATAAAAAATAATTACAATTTTTTTAAACTAATTAAACCTAATCTAATCCTCCTAATAAAATAGAAAAGCCCCCTAAAATAATAAAATTCCCTACCCTATACTAAATTACAATAGCCCTTAAAAGGCCTTTTGCGGGGCATTGCCCCAAAGTAATCAGCTCTTTTACCTGTAAAAAAAATACAATACCCCCCCAACATTAAAACCCACCACCCACACAACCAACCCTACTCTAAAACCCACCCAATACCCCCTTTAAAAAAACCTAACACTACCCCTTTGAAGATCACCCTACCTTGAGACGTCTTCACCCAGCCGGGCACAAGTGGACCTCCAGAGGGGCAGAAGTCTTCATCCGATTCAGGCAGAAGAGGACCTCCAGATGGGCAGAAGGCTTCATCCAGATGGCATCTTCTATCTTCATCCATCCGGAGCTGAGAGGGTCCATCTTCAATACAGCCGACGTGGAGCATCCTCTTCAAACGAAGTCCAAGCGAAGAATGAAGGTTCCTTTTAATGACGTCATCCAAGATGGCGTCCCTTGAATTCCGATCGGCTGATAGGATTCTATCAGCCAATCGGAATTAAGGTAGGAAAAATCCTATTGGCTGATCCAATCAGCCAATAGGATTGAAGTTCAATCCTATTGGCTGATCCAATCAGCCAATAGGATTGAGCTTGCATTCTATTGGCTGTTCAAATCAGCCAATAGAATGCAAGCTCAATCCTATTGGCTGATTGGATCAGCCAAAAGGATTTTTCCTACCTTAATTCCGATTGGCTGATAGAATCCTAAAATAGGATTTTCCTACCTTAATTCCGATTGGCTGATAGAATCCTATCAGCCAATTAGAATTCAAAGGACACCATCTTGGATGACGTCATTTAAAGGAACCTTAATTCTTCGCTTGGACTTCGTTTGAAGAGGGTGCTCCGCGTCGGCTGGACTGAAGATGGACCCTCTCCACTCCGGATGGATGAAGATAGAAGATGCCTCCTGGATAAAGAAAAGTGAGCAGTACACCTGTACCTGCCTGACTCGTAATACCAGCGGGCATTAAAAAGCAGCGTTGGGACCTCTCAACGCTGCTTTTTAAGGCTAATGCAAGATGGTAGCCGATGGGTATTTTAAGTAGTTTTGAAGCAGTTGGCCTAACACACCTTTGGGTTAGCGCTCAAGCAAAAAAAAAGAGAAGTTCTTTTTAGAGCATCCCATTATCCGACCTCCATATGTTATCACACCTGAGGCTTTCAATCAGCCTTGCTAAGTCCCTAAGTTGCTAAGTGCTCGAAAGCCAAGGTTGCGCTAACATCTGTATATTGGATAACAAGGGTGCGCTAAATCTTTGGGGGCACTGAAAAACTCATGCCAAATATCACTCACTTGCTAAGCTGAAGGTACGCAAGCCAAAAGTACTCTAAGACTTAAATGCCTTTAAATATTTAATATTAAGGTTAGCTTTTAACATTTAAATGTATAGGCCTAGATTTAGAGTTTGGCGGTAGCCGTGAAAACCAGCGTTAGAGGCTCCTAACGCTGGTTTTAGGCTACCGCCGGTATTTGGAGTCAGTCAGGAAATGGTCTAACGCTCACTTTCCAGCCGCGACTTTCCCATACCGCAGATCCCCTTACGTCAATTGCGTATCCTATCTTTTCAATGGGATCTTTCTAACTCCGGTATTTAGAGTCGTGTCTGAAGTGAGCGTTAGAATTCTAACGACAAAACTCCAGCCGCAGAAAAAAGTCAGTAGTTAAGAGCTTTCTGGGCTAACGCCGGTTTATAAAGCTCTTAACTACTGTGCTCTAAAGTACACTAACACCCATAAACTACCTATGTACCCCTAAACCGAGGTCCCCCCACATCGCCGCTACTATATTTAAATTTTTTAACCCCTAATCTTCCGCTCCGTACACTGCCGCCAACTACGTTATCCCTATGTACCCCTAATCTGCTGCCCCTAACACCGCCAACCCCTATATTATATTTATTAAACCCTAATCTGCCGCCCCCGCTATCGCTGACCCCTGAATATTATAATTAACCCCTAATCTGCCGCTCCGTACACCCCCGCCACCTACATTATCCCTATGTACCCCTAATCTGCTGCCCCTAACACCGCCGACCCCTATATTATATTTATTAACCCCTAATCTGCCCCCCTCAACGTCGCCTCCACCTGCCTACACTTATTAACCCCTAATCTGCCGAGCGGACCGCACCGCTACTATAATAAAGTTATTAACCCCTAATCCGCCTCACTCCCGCCTCAATAACCCTATAAGAAATAGTATTAACCCCTAATCTGCCCTCCCTAACATCGCCGACACCTAACTTCAAGTATTAACCTCTAATCTGCCGATCGGAGCTCACCGCTACTCTAATAAATATTTTAACCCCTAAAGCTAATTTTAACCCTAACCCTAACACCCCCCTAAATTAAATATAATTTTATTCTAACGAAATAAATTAACTCTTATTAAATAAATTATTCCTATTTAAATCTAAATACTTACCTGTAAAATAAACCCTAATATAGCTACAACATAAATTATAATTATATTATAGCTATTTTAGGATTAATATTTATTTTATAGGCAACTTTGTATTTATTTTAACCAGGTACAATAGCTATTAAATAGTTATTAACTATTTAATAGCTAAAATAGTTAAAATAATTACAAAATTACCTGTAAAATAAATCCTAACCTAAGTTACAATTAAACCTAACACTACACTATCAATAAATTAATTAAATACAATACCTACAATTATCTACAATTAAACCTAACACTACACTATCAATAAATTAATTAAATACAATTCCTACAAATAATTACAATGAAATAAACTAACTAAAGTACAAAAAATAAAAAAGAACTGTTACAAAAAATAAAAAAATATTTACAAACATTAGAAAAATATTACAACAATTTTAAACTAATTACACCTACTCTAAGCCCCCTAATAAAATAACAAATCCCCCCAAAATAAAAAAATGCCCTACCCTATTCTAAATTAAAAAAGTTCAAAGCTCTTTTACCTGACCAGCCCTGAACAGGGCCCTTTGCGGGGCATGCCCCAAAGAATTCAGCTCTTTTGCCTGTAAAAAAACACATACAATACCCCCCCCAACATTACAACCCACCACCCACATACCCCTAATCTAACCCAAACCCCCCTTAAATAAACCTAACACTAAGCCCCTAAAGATCTTCCTACCTTATCTTCACCTCACCGGGTCCCGATCTGTCCAGAAGAGCCTCCGATGTCTTGATCCAAGCCCAAGCGGGGGGCTGAAGAGTGACGTCCATCCTCGGGCTGAAGTCTGGATCCAAGCGGCGGCTGAAGAAATCCATCATCGGGCTGAAGTCGGAAGTCCATCATCGGGATGAAGTCTTCTATCAAGCCGCATCTTCAATCTTCTTTCTTCCAGAGCGGAGCGGAGCCATCTTCTTCCAAGCCGACGCGGAACATCCTCTTCAACTGACGCCTACTAGCCGAATGACGGTTCCTTTAAATGACGTCATCCAAGATGGCGTCCCTCGAATTCCGATTGGCTGATAGGATTCTATCAGCCAATCGGAAATAAGGTAGGAAAATTCTGATTGACTGTTCAGATCAGCCAATAGAATGCGAGCTCAATCTGATTGGCTGATTGGATCAGCCAATCGGATTGAACTTGATTCTGATTGGCTGATTCCATCAGCCAATCAGAATTTTCCTACCTTAATTCCGATTGGCTGATAGAATCCTATCAGCCAATCGGAATTCGAGGGACGCCATCTTGGATGACGTCATTTAAAGGAACCGTCATTCGGCTAGTAGGCGTCGGTTGAAGAGGATGTTCCGCGTCGGCTTGGAAGAAGATGGCTCCGCTCCGCTCCAGAAGAAAGAAGATTGAAGATGCGGCTTGATAGAAGACTTCATCCCGATGATGGACTTCCAACTTCAGCCTGATGATGGATTTCTTCAGCCGCCGCTTGGATCCAGACTTCAGCCCGAGGATGGACATCACTCTTCAGCCCCCCGCTTGGGCTTGAATCAAGACATCGGGGGCTCTTCTGGATCGATCGGTGAACCTGGCATGGTGAAGACAAGGTAGGAAGATCTTCAGGGGCTTAGTGTTAGGTTTATTTAAGGGGGGTTTGGGTTAGATTAGGGGTATGTGGGTGGTGGGTTGTAATGTTGTGGGGGGGTATTGTATGTGTTTTTTTACAGGCAAAAGAGCTGAATTCTTTGGGGCATGCCCCGCAAAGGGCCCTGTTCAGGGCTGGTAAGGTAAAAGAGCTTTGAACTTTTTTAATTTAGAATAGGGTAGGGCATTTTTTTTATTTTGGGGGACTTTGTTATTTTATTAGGGGGCTTAGAGTAGGTGTAATTAGTTTAAAATTGTTGTAATTTTTTTCTAATGTTTGTAAATATTTTTTTATTTTTTGTAACTTAGTTCTTTTTTATTTTTTGTACTTTAGTTAGTTTATTTAATTGTATTTATTTGTAGGAATTGAATTTAATTTATTTATTGATAGTGTAGTGTTAGGTTTAATTGTAACTTAGGTTAGGATTTATTTTACAGGTAATTTTGTAATTATTTTAACTATTTTAGCTATTAAATAGTTCTTAACTATTTAATAGCTATTGTACCTGGTTAAAATAAATACAAAGTTACCTGTAAAATAAATATAAATCCTAAAATAGCTATAATATAATTATAATTTATATTGTAGCTATATTAGGGTTTATTTTACAGGTAAGTATTTAGCTTTAAATAGGAATAATTTATTTAATAAGAGTTAATTTATTTCGTTAGATTTAAATTATATTTAATTTAGGGGGGGTGTTAGGGTTAAAGTTAGACTTAGCTTTAGGGTTTAATAAATTTATTAGAGTAGCGGTGAGCTCCTGTCAGCAGATTAGTGGTTAATACTTGAAGTTAGGTGTCGGCAATGTTAGGGAGGGCAGATTAGGGGTTAATACTATTTATTATAGGGTTATTGAGGCGGGAGTGAGGCGGATTAAGGGTTAATACATTTATTATAGTAGCGCTCAGGTCCGGTCGGTAGATTAGGGGTTAATAAGTGTAGTTAGGTGGAGGCGACGTTGGGGGGGCAGATTAGGGGTTAATAAATATAATATAGGGGTCGGCGATGTTAGGGCAGCAGATTAGGGGTACATAGGGATAATGTAGGTGGCGGGGGTGTACGGAGCGGCAGATTAGGGGTTAAAAATAATATGCAGGGGTCAGCGATAGCGGGGGCGGCAGATTAGGGGTTAATAAGTGTAAGGTTAGGGGTGTTTAGACTCGGGGTCCATGTTAGAGTGTTAGGTGCAAACGTAGGAAGTGTTTTCCCATAGCAAACAATGGGGCTGCGTTAGGAGCTGAACGCGGCTTTTTTGCAGGTGTTAGGTTTTTTTTTCAGCTCAAACAGCCCCATTGTTTTCTATGGGGGAATCGTGCACAAGCACGTTTTTGAAGCTGGCCGCGTCCGTAAGCAACGCTGGTATCGAGAGTTGCAGTGGCGGTAAATATGCCTGTACGCTCCCTTTTTGGAGCCTAACGCAGCCATTCTGTGAACTCTCAATACCAGAGGTATTTAAAAGGTGCGGCCAGAAAAAAGCCAGCGTTAGCTACGCGGGTCGTTACCGACAAAACTCTAAATCTAGCCGTAAGAATGGTATAAGAGTCTTATTCTGCAAACAGGGGTAAAAACTCCACAAAATATCCATGATTTTGATTTTGTACTGTAATATATTTTTTAAACACTTCACACATACAAATACATACATATGTACACACACATACAAATACATACATATGTACACACACATACACGTGTATACATATGTACACACACATACAAATACATACATATGTACACACACCTACACGTATATACATATGTACACACACACACACGTATATACATATGTAGACACACATACAAATACATACATATGTATACACACATACACGTATATACATATGTACACACACATACAAATACATACATATGTACACACACATACAAATACATACATATGTACACACACCTACACGTATATACATATGTACACACACACACACGTATATACATATGTAGACACACATACAAATACATACATATGTATACACACATACACGTATATACATATGTACACACACATACAAATACATAGATATGTACACACACATACAAATACATACATATGTACACACACATACAAATACATACATATATACACACTCATACACATATATACTGTAGCTACATACATTTAAACCTTTGAGCCCTTCCCAGTCTAACTCCTTTTCATATACCACATCCCTTTAAATTACCTTTAAAACGTTATTTACAACAATAAAATAATTTCCATTAATATGTATACAAATGAGTGAAATATTTTATTTAACAATATTAGACATTTATTTTCTTATGCATATATTCAAGTCTTAAAACTTTACTTCAGGCCTCCCAGATAGTTAAATTTTCCAGCATTATTATGTCTTGCACTTGAGCGCAACTTATGACTCACTACCTGTAATATAAGCCATAATAGCACACCCTGCGTTATTTATTCACAGTGTAGGGCACACTTAAACACGTCAGCCTAGATAAGATTCTCTGATAAATCTTTTTTACATTCATTTGTAATACCAGATTAGGCTCTATTTTTACGCAGCGCTGCAAAAATGGATAACACCCCCTGAGTTATTGGCTGAACTCCACTTGTAATCTAGACTAAGAAGTTTAATTCCTTTTTTGGTAGAAAAAACATAGACTTTGACGACAGATAAGAACCTTAAGCCCAACAAGTCTACTCATATTTGTTCCATTTGAAACAGGAACTGAAAAGCTCACAATTTCTGAATGGGATTACAGGAAAAGGGGGCAAAATAATTAATGATAGTATATTGCAGACCTTTTTTATATATATGATTTATCATTTTATATTACTATCTCAAAGTGTTTAATGTTCCTTTAAGATATATATATATATATATATATACAGTATCTCACAAAAGTGAGTACACCCCTCACATTTTTGTAAATATTTTATTATATCTTTTCCTGTGACAACAATGAAGAAATGACACTTTGCTACAATGTAAAGTAGTGAGTGTACAGCCTGTATAACAGTGTAAATTTGCTGTCCCTTCAAAATAACTCAACACACAGCCATTAATGTGTAAACCGTTGGTAACAAAAGTCACAAAATTGTGTCCAAATTGGGCCCAAAGTGTCAATATTTTGTGTGGCTACCATTATTTTCCAGCTGTCTTAACCCTATTGCCATTGAGAAATTTATGTTCTAACTGACGAAATGCATTTGGCTTTCATATCTCTTTGAAGCTTTGCTTTTATGGAAATAAAGAAGGTGTTTCTTTGAAATCCGTTTTCCGCTTCTTTGAGTGCAAGGATATTGTATTATTTAACCCTCTTGGGCATGGAGTTCACCAGAGCTTCACAGGTTGCCACTGGACGGCATCACAGAGCTTGTGGATGTTAGAGAACTTGCGCTCCCTGTTTGAGGATGTCCCACAGATGCTCAATAGTGTTTAGGTCTGGAGACATGCTTAGCCAGTCCATCACCTTTACCCTCATTTCTTTAGCAAGGCAGTGGTCATCTTGGAGGTGTGTTTGGGGTTGTTATCATGTTGGAATACTGCCCTGTGGCCCAGTCTCTGAAGGGAGGGGATCATGCTCTGCTTCAGTATGTCACAGTACATGTTGGCATTCATGGTTCCCTCAATGAACTGTAGCTCCCCAGTGCCAGCAGCACTCATGCAGGCCCAGACCATGATACTCCCACCACCATGCTTGACTGTAGGCACACACTTGTCTTTGTACTCCTCACCTGGTTGCCGCCACACATGCTTGAACCATCTGAACCAAATAAGTTTATCTTGGTCTCATCGGACCACAAGACATGGTTCTGGTAATCCCTGTCTTTAGATCATATATATAAAAAAGGTCTGCAATATACTATCATTAATTATTTTGCCCCCTTTTCCTGTAATCCCATTCAGAAATTAAGAGCTTTTCAGTTCCTGTTACAAATGGAAGTGCAGAACATTGTTATATTACACACAGCCTTTGGCTGCACACTCTAGTGACCTTTTTATAACTGTCCCTCATTGGCCACAGCAGAAAAGGTAACCTAAGTTACAAGCAGAAAAAGTACAACATGGCAGCTCCCATTGTTTTATAGACAATAAAACTTTACACTCATTTTGTTAATATTTAAACAGCTAATGAAACTTTAAAAAATACATCTACATGTTATTCTTAGACTAATTGTTTATTTGAATGCATCATTCTATCTAGTATTTATTTAGTGATTGATGTCCCTTTAATTGCCAAATGTATCATTCATTCCCAAATGTAACATAAACATCACTGGGTCAATAGTGGTGACATCATCAAAATGGAGGCTAAACGTACGCCCCCACATTTCTCCAGGGCGGTAAATCCAAACTACAGGCACAGTTTATTTATAATTTAGTAACATACAGGACAAGCTAACAGAGCCATGCTGATTAACTTTAAACTTACACTTTTATTTGGAGTTTGTTGAGTACATTACACAGTATTTATATGTTGATACACAGTAGCTGTGATATTTCACTATACTTTAATGGTTTTTCTTCACTATAGTATAGATATGTATGTTATTATGAATTCATTTATTTTGAATTTGTTTGATTATTTGTTTAGAGAATTGTGTATAAATTAAATAATTGAGGTACTGCTTTTTCATTGGATGTGTATTGGGGAGAGGGATTACTACACCTTGCACTTGTTTGTCTGAGGAAGGGGTGAAGTCCCCGAAAAATGTTCACACAATAAAACCTGCAACCTGCTTCATTGTTATATTTGTATTTCTAAATCTATAGTCTGTGAGAGTGTGCATGTCTACTATTTAATATATATATATCCAACAAAGAATAGGCACTCACCAGGACTTTTTCAAGTGTGGTGTGTTTATTCGCCATACATCAAACTCTCTTCCTCCCTGGGTCCCTCACCTACAGCCACACAATGCATGCTTTAAACCAAGAACACTGAGGTACAAAGGGTGACACAGGTCTTTGTAATTTCCCTAGACACATACAAAACATGGAAATGGACTGCACTCTCAAACCAGACTGGGTACACATCACATGACCCTGAAAAACCCACAGCCCTGGATGCTCACTAGCACTTACAGCCAACTGCAAAACTTTGTGTTTGATTGAAGACATGCATGATGTGAATGTAGGTTTGGGATAATATATATATATATATATATATATATATATATATATATATATATATATATATATATATATATATAACAGAAGAGGGAAGGGCGCACAGCAAAAAAGTCCTTTCTGGTGTAGTATATCAGATAACTATATATATATTCTCAACTGATCTACATAGACCATCAATTCTATTAAAACATATGTTGTATAATTTTAAAACAGACTTATCATTCCCTGTAGCCCTTTTCTAAAATCACTGAGAAATTTTTGTAAAGCAAAATAGGCGCCAAAACTGTCTGCTGAGGAACTCCCCAAAAGCAAGTCAATACAATAGCTGATTTACTTTTTTGTGTAGGACAAAGTCAAAGGTTTTCATGAAATCTAGATAAGCTACTGATCCACCCTGTCCTATCACTTTAGTTACATAATCAATTAAATAATTTACATTTGTTTGACATGATCTTCCTGAAGTAAAAATACTGTTTTTTTGCTCCCTAAATTGTTTGTTTATTTCAGTCAGAATTCTTTCCTTTAAAAGAGTTTTCATTAATTTCCCTTCTACTTAAATTAAATTCACTGGTCTGTAGTTACCAGAGTCTTCCCTACTGTTCTTTTTATGCAGAGGTACAACATTAGCTATTCTCCAGTCATCCAGAACAACTCTGGTCTATAGTGATTATTTTTTTACAGCCCTATCTCTATCTTAAGTTGTATCCATCAATGTATTTGTTCTATCTTCACAATATTTTTGAAGACACAACAGAAGTTAATCATTGAGGCAATCTGTAATTTGCTTATCTCTTTAATCTACTATCAACTGTTTTAAGTCTTACTGCCCCTCCCTTAGTTTTTCTCTTTTCTCCAATGGGGTAAAAACTATGAAAAAAACATAATTTATGCTTACCTGATAAATTCCTTTCTTCTGTAGTGTGATCAGTCCACGGGTCATCATTACTTCTGGGATATTACTCCTCCCCAACAGGAAGTGCAAGAGGATTCACCCAGCAGAGCTGCATATAGCTCCTCCCCTCTACGTCACTCCCAGTCATTCGACCAAGGACCAACGAGAAAGGAGAAGCCAAGGGTGAAGTGGTGACTGGAGTATAAATTAAAAAATATTTACCTGCCTAAAAACAGGGCGGGCCGTGGACTGATCACACTACAGAAGAAAGGAATTTATCAGGTAAGCATAAATTATGTTTTCTTCTGTTAAGTGTGATCAGTCCACGGGTCATCATTACTTCTGGGATACCAATACCAAAGCAAAAGTACACGGATGACGGCAGGGATAGGCAGGCTCTTTATACAGAAGGAACCACTGCCTGAAGAACCTTTCTCCCAAAAATAGCCTCCGATGAAGCAAAAGTGTCAAATTTGTAAAATTTGGGAAAAGTATGAAGCGAAGACCAAGTTGCAGCCTTGCAAATCTGTTCAACAGAGGCCTCATTCTTGAAGGCCCAAGTGGAAGCCACAGCTCTAGTAGAATGAGCTGTAATTCTTTCAGGAGGCTGCCGTCCAGCAGTCTCATAGGCTAAACGAATTATGCTACGAAGCCAAAAGGAAAGAGAGGTAGCAGAAGCTTTTTGACCTCTCCTCTGACCAGAGTAAACGACAAACAAAGAAGACGTTTGTCGAAATTCCTTAGTTGCCTGTAAGTAAAATTTTAGAGCACGGACTACATCCAGGTTGTGCAGTAGACGTTCCTTCTTCGAAGAAGGATTTGGGCACAGAGAAGGAACAACAATCTCTTGATTGATATTCCTGTTAGTAACTACCTGAAGGGGTTCAAACGGAACGCCCTGTAAAACATTAAGAACAAGGTTTAAACTCCATGGTGGAGCAACAGTTTTAAACACAGGCTTAATCCTGGCCAAAGCCTGACAAAAAGCCTGGACGTCAGGATTTTCTGACAGACGTTTGTGTAACAGAATGGACAGAGCTGAGATCTGTCCCTTTAATGAACTAGCAGATAAACCCTTTTCTAAACCTTCTTGTAGAAAAGACAATATCCTAGGAATCCTAACCATACTCCAAGAGTAACCTTTGGATTCACACCAATATAGGTATTTACGCCATATCTTATGGTAAATCTTTCTGGTAACAGGCTTCCTAGCCTGTATTAAGGTATCAATAACTGACTCAGAAAACCCACGTCTTGATAAAATCAAGCGTTCAATTTCCAAGCAGTCAGCTTCAGAGAAGTTAGATTTTGATGTTTGAAAGGACCCTGAATCAGAAGGTCCTGTTTCAGAGGTAGAGACCAAGGTGGACAGGATGACATGTCCACCAGGTCTGCATACCAAGTCCTGCGTGGCCATGCAGGTGCTATTAGAATCACTGATGCTCTCTCCTGTTTGATTCTGGCAATCAATCGAGGAAGCATCGGGAAGGGTGGAAACACGTAAGCCATCCTGAAGTCCCAAGGTGCTGTCAGGGCATCTATCAGGACTGCTCCTGGATCCCTGGATCTGGACCCGTAACGAGGAAGCTTGGCGTTCTGTCGAGACGCCATGAGATCTATCTCTGGTTTGCCCCAACGTCGAAGTATTTGGGCAAAGACCTCCGGATGAAGTTCCCACTCCCCCGGATGAAAAGTCTGACGACTTAAGAAATCCGCCTCCCAGTTCTCCACTCCCGGGATGTGGATTGCTGACAGGTGGCAAGAGTGAGACTCTGCCCAGCGAATTATCTTTGATACTTCCATCATAGCTAGGGAGCTTCTTGTCCCTCCCTGATGGTTGATGTAAGCTACGGTCGTGATGTTGTCCGATTGAAACCTGATGAACCCCCGAGTTGTCAACTGGGGCCAAGCCAGGAGTGCATTGAGAACTGCTCTCAATTCCAGAATGTTTATTGGCAGGAGACTCTCCTCCTGACTCCATTGTCCCTGAGCCTTCAGAGAATTCCAGACGGCACCCCAACCTAGAAGGCTGGCGTCTGTTGTTACAATTTTCCAGTCTGGTCTGCTGAATGGCATCCCCCTGGACAGATGTGGCCGAGAAAGCCACCATAGAAGAGAATTTCTGGTCTCTTGATCCAGATTCAGAGAAGGGGACAAGTCTGAGTAATCCCCATTCCACTGACTTAGCATGCACAGTTGCAGTGGTCTGAGGTGTAAGCGTGCAAAGGGTACTATGTCCATTGCCGCTACCATTAAGCCGATTACCTCCATGCATTGAGCCACTGACGGGTGTTGAATGGAATGAAGGGTGCGGCAAGCACTTTGAAGTCTTGTTAGCCTGTCCTCTGTCAGGTAAATCTTAATTTCTACAGAATCTATAAGAGTCCCCAGGAAGGGAACTCTTGTGAGTGGAACGAGTGAACTTTTCTTTTCGTTCACCTTCCATCCATGTGACCTTAGAAATGCCAGTACTAACTCTGTATGAAACTTGGCAGTTTGAAAGCTTGAAGCTTGTATCAAAATGTCGTCTAGGTATGGAGCTACCGAGATTCCCCGCGCCAGAAGAGCACCCAGAACCTTTGTGAAGATTCTTGGAGCTGTAGCCAATCCGAATGGAAGAGCCACAAACTGGTAATGCCTGTCTAGGAAGGCAAACCTTAGGTACCGGTAATGATCTTTGTGAATCGGTATGTGAAGGTAAGCATCTTTTAAATCTACAGTGGTCATGTACTGACCCTCTTGGATCATAGGTAAAATTGTTCGAATAGTCTCCATCTTGAACGATGGAACTCTTAGGAATTTGTTTAGGATCTTTAAGTCCAGGATTGGTCTGAAAGTTCCCTCTTTTTTGGGAACCACAAACAGATTTGAGTAAAACCCCTGTCCCTGTTCCGATCGTGGAACTGGATGGATTACTCCCATTAACAAGAGCTCTTGTACGCAGCGTAGAAACGCCTCTTTCTTTGTCTGGATTGTTGACAACCTTGACAGGTGAAATCTCTCTCTTGGAGGAGAGTATTTGAAGTCCAGAAGGTATCCCTGAGATATGATCTCTAGCGCCCAGGGATCCTGGACATCTCTTGCCCAAGCCTGGGCGAAGAGAGAAAGTCTGCCCCCCACTAGATCCGATCCCGGATCGGGGGCCCTCAATTCATGCTGTTTTAGGGGCAGCAGCAGGTTTCCTGGCCTGCTTGCCCTTGTTCCAGGACTGGTTAGGTTTCCAGCCTTGTCTGTAGCGAGCAACAGCTCCCTCCTGTTTTGGTGCAGAGGAAGTTGATGCTGCTCCTGCTTTGAAATTACGAAAGGAACGAAAATTAGACTGTCTAGCCTTAACTTTGGCTTTGTCCTGAGGCAGGGCATGGCCTTTACCTCCTGTAATGTCAGCGATAATCTCCTTCAACCCGGGCCCGAATAAGGTCTGCCCTTTGAAAGGTATATTAAGCAATTTAGACTTAGAAGTAACATCAGCTGACCAGGATTTTAGCCACAGCGCCCTGCGTGCCTGAATGGCGAATCCTGAATTCTTCGCCGTAAGTTTAGTTAAATGTACTACGGCCTCCGAAATGAATGAATTAGCTAGTTTAAGGACTCTAAGCCTGTCCGTAATGTCGTCCAGAGTAGCTGAACTAATGTTCTCTTCCAGAGACTCAATCCAGAATGCCGCTGCAGCCGTGATCGGCGCAATGCATGCAAGGGGTTGCAATATAAAACCTTGTTGAACAAACATTTTCTTAAGGTAACCCTCTAATTTTTTATCCATTGGATCTGAAAAAGCACAGCTATCCTCCACCGGGATAGTGGTACGCTTAGCTAAAGTAGAAACTGCTCCCTCCACCTTAGGGACCGTTTGCCATAAGTCCCGTGTGGTGGCGTCTATTGGAAACATTTTTCTAAATATCGGAGGGGGTGAGAACGGCACACCGGGTCTATCCCACTCCTTAGTAACAATCTCAGTAAGTCTCTTAGGTATAGGAAAAACCTC
Source organism: Bombina bombina (assembly GCF_027579735.1). Taxonomy (NCBI): domain Eukaryota; kingdom Metazoa; phylum Chordata; class Amphibia; order Anura; family Bombinatoridae; genus Bombina; species Bombina bombina. The sequence continues at coordinate 306,842,923 of NC_069503.1, forward strand.
AGTACTCGCCGGTACCGCAAAATATTTATCCAACCTACACATTTTCTCTGGTATTGCAACTGTGTTACAATCATTCAGAGCCGCTAACACCTCCCCTAGTAATACACGGAGGTTTTCCAGCTTAAATTTAAAATTTGAAATATCTGAATCCAGTCTGTTTGGATCAGAACCGTCACCCACAGAATGAAGTTCTCCGTCCTCATGTTCTGCCACCTGTGACGCAGTGTCTGACATGGCCCTAATATTATCAGCGCACTCTGTTCTCACCCCAGAGTGATCACGCTTACCTCTTAGTTCTGGTAATTTAGCCAAAACTTCAGTCATAACAGTAGCCATATCCTGTAATGTGATTTGTAATGGCCGCCCAGATGTACTCGGCGCTACAATATCACGCACCTCCCGAGCGGGAGATGCAGGTACTGACACGTGAGGCGAGTTAGTCGGCATAACTCTCCCCTCGTTGTTTGGTGAAATTTGTTCAATTTGTACAGATTGACTTTTATTTAAAGTAGCATCAATACAGTTAGTACATAAATTTCTATTGGGCTCCACTTTGGCATTGCAACAAATGACACAGGTATCTTCTTCTGAATCAGACATGTTTAACACACTAGCAAATAAACTTGCAACTTGGAATACAATTCTATTAGAATATTATTAAAAACGTACTGTGCCTTTAAGAAGCACAGAAGATCTATGACAGTTGAAAATTAATAAATTGAAACAGTTATAGCCTCAATCCTTGTAAACAACACAACTTTAGCAAAGGTTTAATCCCATTAGCAAAGATAACTAAATCTGAAAGCAGGAAAAAAAATTACAGAATAAACGTTTTTTATCTCAGTCAACTATAATTCTCACAGCTCTGCTGAGAGAAATTACCTCCCTCAAAACAAGTTTTGAAGACCCCTGAGTTCTGTAGAGATGAACCGGATCATGCAGGAAATACAATGAGCTGCTGACTGAAATTTCTGATGCGTAGCAAAAGCGCCAAAAAAAACGGCCCCTCCCCCTCACACACAGCAGTGAGAGAGAACAGAAACTGTCAGAAAAAAGATTAAGCAACTGCCAAGTGGAAAAATAGTGCCCAAACATTTATTCACTCAGTACCTCAGCAAATGAAAACGATTTTACATTCCAGCAAAAACGTTAAACATAATTTCTTAGTTATTAAACAGCTTTATGTACTTTTTACAGTGTAATTCTAGTGAAGTACCATTCCCCAGAATACTGAAGTGTAAAGTATACATACATGACATTATATCGGTATGGCAGGATTTTCTCATCAATTCCATTGTCAGAAAATAAAAGCTGCTACATACCTCTATGCAGATTCATCTGCCCGCTGTCCCCTGATCTGAAGTTTACCTCTCCTCAGATGGCCGAGAAACAGCAATATGATCTTAACTACTCCGGCTAAAATCATAGCAAAACTCTGGTAGATTCTTCTTCAAACTCTGCCAGAGAGGTAATAACACACTCCGGTGCTATTTTAAAATAACAAACTTTTGATTGAAGATATAAAACTAAGTATAATCACCATAGTCCTCTCACACATCCTATCTAGTCGTTGGGTGCAAGAGAATGACTGGGAGTGACGTAGAGGGGAGGAGCTATATGCAGCTCTGCTGGGTGAATCCTCTTGCACTTCCTGTTGGGGAGGAGTAATATCCCGGAAGTAATGATGACCCGTGGACTGATCACACTTAACAGAAGAAACATTTTATTTTGCTCTGATTGCTTTCGGACGATAACTAGGTGATAGGCAATAAATACCTCTTACATTGTTTTGGAAGAATAACAACAACACTAAGAGTTTGGTCTTATAAACTTACCTTTTGAAAATGTGTTCACTATTATAATGAACTTACGGAACCATTATAATTTATAGGAGAAAGGTACACTCTCAAGGACATTGACAAAACTATTGATTGATATTCTTTATTATTTGTTTTCATATAGTATACTGGCTTGGCTGTAAATCATTATCATCTGTTGCTATGACATGAAATGTGTCAAAATTATTGCTGCAAAATAGGTGCAGCTATAAATTAAATTAAACTAGAAAATCTATGTTAATGCAGTTTTTAAATGCTTGTACCTTTTGATTAGATGAACACATTTTATATCAAAATCACTACAAATACTAAAAAGCTGAAGGAAAACATTTTAGTATTTGTCCTTAAGTTGTTAACACAAAAACTAATTTGCACTTTAGCTACACATGAAAAAACAAATATTTAAGGAGTCACAGAAGAATGTTTAGACAATCATACAGCTAAAATTATTAATCAATGTTTTATGAAATTTTGCAGGGGAATGTATCATATGGTCTAGCATTTCTTAACTTGGGGGTCAATCAGAAACTGTAGGCAATTGTCTCCCGAAAACACTTTTTGAATACTGGACAGATTTAGAGATGACTTTCTGGAGTGATCACAATGCTATATTGTATCATTTGTTAAAAAACCTGCAACCACAAACACGTTTTCAAGAAAAAAGCTTCTGAAAGGGATTTTCAGGTGTTAGCTACCTCTTTTTCAAAATAAAAATTGGAAGGTCTCCTGAAACTGACAAATACAATACTACTAAAAGGGAAAGTCAAGTCCAAAAATAACTTTCATTTTTCAAATAGGGCATGTAATTTTAAACTTTCCAATTTACCTTTATCAACAATTTTGCTTTGTTCCCTTGGTATTCTAGTTGAAAGCAAACCTAGGAAGGCACATATGATAATTTCTAAGCCCTTGAAGGCCGCCTCTATTTTATTTACTTTTCACAGCAGGGGAGAGCTAGCTCATGTAGGCCATATAGATAGCATTGTGATCATGCCCGTGGCTAGTGGCAGACACTGCACTAATTGGCTAAATTGCAAGTCAATAGATAATAACTAAAAGTCATGTGATTAGGAGCGGTCAGAAGATGCTTAGATACAAGTTAGTCACAGAAGTAAAAATGTATTAATATAGCAGTGTTGGTTTTACAAAACTGGAGAATGGGTAATAAAGGGATTATCAATCTTTTTAAACAACAAAAATTCTGAGATACAGGCTTCTAAGCAGCATGTCCCCTTTCCCTATACTTATTGTCTTTTTTTAATAAAGTTGCGTGGTGATGTTATCATGTCATTGCGTGTGACGTCACCACGCAAAACGTGAAGCCCCGGCGATGCCTGTCACTATAGAGGCCCGATCACTGGGTTAGGAGCGGGTGGGAGCCCCCAGATCTCTCTCAAGGTGGGAGAGTGCTAGCGACGGTCCTGAGCCGTCGTTAACACCTGAGTGGGAAACTCTGCAATGGCTTAGAGCCGTCTTTACCACTCAAGGGGTTAAAGGCCCAGTTCCATTTTAGCATAAACTGTAAACAAGATGGCAGATATGAGTTTCTATGCCGAAACATTTAGGGCATTGCCCTAAATTAAAGAGCTTTTTACATTTAAAAAAAATTAAGTCCCCCTAGCAGTAAAAACCCCTCAAAAGAAAATAAGCCTAACACTAAAAAAAAACTACTCTAAAGGGGCATTTGTATTGGCATTGCCCTTTAAAGGTCATTCAGCTTTTACTGCCCTTAAAAGGGCATTCAGCTCTTTTACAGTGCTCATTAAAACCATAATCTAAAAAAAACAAAAAATAAAAAAATCCTTAGTCTAACCCCAAATAGGTACTCACCGTTCCTGAAGTCCGGCAGGGAAAGTCTTATTCCAAGTGGTGAAGTCTTCTTCCAAGCAGCAAGGTAATTGTGGAACCGGACCATCGAGCATGGAGCTCCTCTTCATATGATCTCACCGTGCACTGAGGATTGAATTCAAAGTACCTGTTTAAATATGGGGTACCTTGCATTCCTATTGGCTGACATTTTAAAATCAGCCAATAGGATTAGAGCTATTGAAAACTTTCAATTCAATCCTCAGTGTTCGGCAGTGATCGTGGTCACCTCGGCTCCGCGCCAGTTTGGTCCTGGATTAGGATCAAAGAGGTTGCCGTGATGGAAGAAGATATCACCATTTGGAAGAAGACTTCACTGCTTGGAAGAAGACTTTCTCTGCCGGACTTCAGGAATGGTGAGTACCTATTTGGGGGTTAGATTTAGGATTTTTTTTTATTTTTTGGGATTTTTTATTTTTTTAGATTAGGGTTTTAATGGGCACTGTAAAAGAGCTGACAGCTCTTTTAAGGGCAATGCCCATACAAATGCCCCTTTAGAGGCAATGGGTAGTTTTGGTTTTTTTAGTTGTGGGTGGGGCTGGTTAGCGCTGCAGAATCTGATGGCGCTCTACAAATATCCAATAATAATAATAATACTGTTTGGGGGGACTTAGTATTTATTTAATGTAAAAGAGCTGTTTAACTTAGCGCAATGCCCTACAAAAGGCCCTTTTAAGGGCACTTGGTAGTTTAGTTTAGATTAGGGAGTGTTTTTTAATTTTAGGGATGCTTTTTTATTTTCATCGGGATTAGGTTTAATTTTTTTTTTATAATTTGGTTTATTTTTTTCTGTAATGTTAGACTTTTTTATTTTTTGTAATTTTAGATTAATTTAATTTAATCTTAGTTTTGGTAGACTTTTTAAATAAAGTAATGGTAGACTTTTTAAATTTTAATTGTAACTTAGTATTTATTTATTTTAGGTATGTGGGATTAATTAAGGGGATGTAAGGTAAGGGGGCTTAGTAATTAAATTAGCTATTTGCATTGTGGGTTGGCGGTTTAGGGGTTAATAGGTTAATTAGGTTTAATGCTTTGTGGGGGGTTGGCGGTTTAGGGGTTAATAGTGTTGATAGGTACTTTGCATTGTCGGGGATTTGCGGATTAGGGGTTTATAGTGTTGATAAGCAGTTGGCGTTGAGGGTGAATGGCGGATTAGAGGTTAATACATATATTAGGTAGATCGCAATGTGGGTGAATGGCGGGTTAGGGGTTAATACGTTTATTAGGTGTATTGCGTTGTGGGGGTTGGCGGTTTAGGGGTTAATGTTTTTATTATTAGTTGCGATGTGGGCGGATTGCGGATATAGGGGTTCTGACGTGCCGGGTTTATTTTCAGGAGGTGTGTTAGACTTTTAAGGGAGATTAGACTTTTTTTTTCTTATGTGCTTGTAGTTTCTAAACTTCCGTAAATCACTGGCGACTCCAGAAATGTGTATTTCTGCACATATCTGGACATCGCTAGTTTATCCGACTTGCGGCAGTTTATGAACTGGATTATTATTGGATTCCCCGATGTGCAAGGTGAATTTACGGGCGGCCCGGTTTTCAGCAGTTACGCTGAAGCCTGCGCCGTATATGTAATCTCACCCCATATGTGCTTTTAAACTGTGGTTGATCCATTGAATATCCCTCCAAAAGAAACAGTAAGGGCAACTACTGTAAAGGAATTAAGGAATGCCTGCAATATGGACTTCATGAAAATTAAATTACACTCAGAAAGTAAGATAATTTGTATTTAGAGCTCATTTGCAAACACATTGCAAATTTACAGAAAGTTTATGAGTTGGATGTTTTGCTTGTTAAGCTTAACATACTGGGCAATCTAAAAAAAACTATTCAATTAAACCTAGTTATAGTTTATTTATGTCTTTCTTTGACTGTAGAAATACTTTATATAGATAGTTGAAGTTTTAAACAGTTAACTCTACAATCTTATATCCTGCGCTTCAATTTAAGCCAATAGTGTGTGTTTGTGTGTGTACGTATGTGTGAATGTATATATATATCATCACCAAACAATATTCAAACAATTTTTTTTATTATTAAGTGGAAATGAAACATATGAATAAAATACTTATGTTATATCAAAGAAAGGTCATTTTCATTATAATAAATCATGGCTCTAACAAGAAAGGGCATAACTGCCACGGGTGTTGATTGCAATTTTGCGCTTCTTTATGGCGGATAACGATTTCTGAACCTTGGCTGGTTTTCCAGTGATAATAATTTAAACATGCTTCTGCAGTTTGTATCACTGAGGCTCAAAATGTTTACCTTCCGAAACCGCCCCCCCCCCCCCCTCCACACACACAAATATGCTCTCTTCATTGTAATCCAAGTTCCCAATGCTCAGGATTAAGGACAGAAAATGTATATGTGGGGGGTTTAGTGATTACATCACAGGTTAAGGGGGCTCCATGTTTATTGATTTGTTTTAATAGTGAGTAGTGATACTAATAGGTTACGTGCCATTAACCTCTTGTACTCCAAAACCATAGAGATATGTATATATGTCTATCTATTTATCTGTATTGTGGGCATGTGTGTTTATTGGGTTATGAATTTTGCTAATTTTTATTTATTATAAAAATGATTATCATTATTTTTTAACTTTAATTGACTGAACAGGTAGCCTTTGTATGTTTTTGGTGATGTCGCTTTCTAATGTCATCCAATATGGCGGAAGGGTCATTTTAGTTTTTTTTTACCCATGCACAAAACTAATGTTAGTTCTGTAGATTTTTTTGGATACTGTGTAATAATTGTAACAATGGTTTTTAGGAGTTTATCAATCCCTTTTAACTGTTGAATTCGAGAAGTAAATAGCCTTTAAAATAAGTGTTGTTAAGTATCTAGAAACCGGATTGGGGTCAGTCAGACAAGGCAGACATATTTTATAGGGCTATATTTTGCCAAACAATGAAACAATGAAAATGGCTTTAATTGCGATTGCGATTGTGTTGACGTAAAAAAGGGCACTTCAGCTGTTAACATGCCAATATTTATCAAGCAATAGATTTTAATGACCCACCTAGTAGTCTAATTTTAAGAATTCTCTGCTAAGACACATCTCTCAGACTTATATATAACAAAGCTTTTTCATTTATATTTACAATGTAATTAATGTGTTCCTTAGCAGTTTTTGAATATTTATTAAAGGGACAGTCTACACCAGATTTGTTATTGTTTTAAAAGATAGATAATCCCTTTATTACCCATTCCCCAGTTTTGCAAAATCAACACAGTTATAATAATATACTTTTAACCTCTGTGATTATCTTGTATCTAAGCCTCTGCAAACTGCCCCTTTATTTCAGTTCTTTTGACAGACTTGCAGTTTAGCCAATCAGTGCCTGCTCCCAGATAACTTCACGTGCACAAGCACAGTGTTATCTATATGAAATACGTGAACTAACACCCTCTAGTGGTGAAAAACTGTTAAAATGAATTTTCTGAAAAGAGGTGGCCTTCAAGGTCTTCGAAATTAGCATATGCACCTCCTAGGTTAAGCTTTCAACTAAGAATACCAAGAGAACAAAGCAAAATTGGTGATAAAAGTAAATTGGAAAATTGTTTAAATTTCATGCTCTATCTGAATCATGAAAGTTTATTTTGGCCTAGACTGTCCCTTTATATTAAGTAGGTGTCTCTAAGGGAATGACATTAACGTGACAAATGTTTATGATATTATGTAGTGTTCTTTATGTGAAACAGATACTCCTACATTACAATACAAGGTCTAAAAAAATCCCAAAGATATAACTTGTTTTCTCTCCATGTCAGCAAGGTTTTGAATATCAAGCCCTTAAAGGGTCAGTAAACATAGAAAATAATGTTATATAATTCTGCACATAGTGCAGAATTATATAACATTATATTAGTGTTAGATTTATATAACCTAATATTGCCTGCAAAGTTTTATTAAAAAAAATACTGTTTTCCAGACCCGCTCTTTGTGCTCTTCTGAGCGGTTCTGTTTTTTACACAGAGCGCATCTGGCCAGCTGTCTAGTCACAGCCCGGCCCGACCACGCCATTACACTCAGTGCAGCTCGCACCTGCTCTGTCTGACAGCGGGAGCGAGCTGCACTGAGTGTAATGGCGTGGTCGGGCCGGGCTATGACTAGACAGCTGGCCAGATGCGCTCTGTGTTAAAAAACAGACCCGCTCAGAAGAGCACAGAGAGCGAGTCTGGAAAACAGTATTTTTTAATAAAACTTTGCAGGCAATATTAGGTTATATAAATCTAGCACTAATATAATGTTATATAATTCTGCACTATGTGAAGAATTATATAACATTATTTTCTATGTTTATTGTCCCTTAAAAGAAAGACCAGTGAAGTATGTAAGGCTCATGCAATAAACAAAGAAAAATGTTGCCCTGCGCTAAGGAAAAGGCACCAATAAACCAAGGGAAAAAAATGGAGACCCCTATCTCCACAACAAGAAACAGAAAATTTGTATTTTGAAAATCGTGTCCCAGATGGAACCAGATATTTCAAAAGACCTTGGCGCTGCAAAAAATTGCGGCTGAAACTAGTGATTGGATGAACCGTGACAATAGTCAAAATGTTTAAAATATGAAACCTTTGGCCTCAGTAATGAGATAACGTGGTTTAAAAGATACAATGTAAATTTATTTATACAATATTAAACATAAAATAAAAAAGCTGATCAGCAAAAGTGCAATAAAATAATTGTAGCAATTAGATAGTAAAAATGTAGCAATCAAACTAACTTGGCACAATATAGCAACACACTATAGCAACACACAATATAGCACTATAGCAGATATCAGTGTAGCATCAAAAATAACAAAACAACCCTGGAGCTGATAATGCAATCCAAATGTTGAAAGTCCGGAATAAGAGTGGGCGGTCGAGATCCACAGCTGATTCCTTGAGAAGCAGAGTGAGGCTGGAACGACAAACGGATCCAAATCATACACAAGCAGAAAACCAAACGAAAGGTGTTCACTTTTACTTACACCGTGTCTTGGTTACTGCTGCGACGATGGGTCCCTTTTAGCAAGCTGTAGCAGAGCCGGATAAGCCTTTGGAACAATACCGGATTTTTCAAGGATACTCCGCTGAAGTTGCAGTTAACACAGAAGCCAGTCTGTGTAGGTAATGTTACGTCAGGTGACGTGGAGTGGGAGGAGCAACGCGTTTCAGCCCGGTCAGGGCCTTTGTCAAGCTCCAGAAAGGTGTAATACAGGGCTTTTTAAACCTGTATTAGCTGTGCTCATTGGTTGGATATCGCCTTATGCATAAGAGACATAATGGTAACAGTTGCGCCATATACAGATTAATAATTAATCACTGTGCAATATTGATGCAATATACAATATGATGATACAAAGAATAAAACTATAGACGTCTTAAACTGCCATTCGATAGTTAACATTTGGTTATATTAAAATTATTCTCTCTGTTACTGAGACCAAGTGACCCATAAAGTGAAAAAAATATAGAATAAGTTTAGAATAAGTTTTCTCCGTGCAGGATGGTGACATACAGCACTGAACATCCAATCTGTTAGATTGATAGTTAATAGAAAAATAATAATAGCAATATATTAGTGCCATCAAAGAAAATATATATTTTGGGGAATGATAACATAAAAAATCCCTAAAAAAAGTTTTTTTTAAAAATTCCATAAAAAATAGAAAATAAAAATAATAAATAATAATTTCATAAAAAGTAATTTCATGAAGAATAAAAAAAGGTTATAAGAACAGAAAATCTTAATCCCTAAGATAACACCCTATATCGAAGTCAATGTTTAAACCATTGGGTTGTAAAGGTTTTAAATTAAAAATCCAATTTGTTTCTTTTTTAATAAGCTGGGACTGTATGTTTCCACCCCTCCAATTATTTTTAACTTTTTCTATTCCTATGAACGAGAAGTGTGCAAGATTGCCATTATTACATGCCGCAAAATGTTTTGGCACTGGAAGGTCTTTATTCCTATCGGAATCATGATTTTCAATTGACCATATGTGCTCACGTATACGGTCACGTAGCGGTCTTTCGGACTCGCCTATATACTGCTTGCCACAACGACACTGTATTAAATAAATAACAAATCTGTCAGAGCACCTAATGGTATCCTTTATTTTATATGATTTTCCCGTGATGTTAGAGGTAAAATCCTTCTGTTTTTTAGAATGTTTACATGATTTACATGTTAAACAAGGAAAAAAGCCATTTAATTTTTTACCTGTTAAATCGATCTGTGATTGGATTTTGTTATTATATTTTTTATTTTCAGTGGGGGCCAAAATAGTTTTCAAATTACGGGCCTTTTTATAAACAATTTGTGGTTTGGATGGTAATATTGGACCTAGTTGTTCATCATTTTTAAGAATACCCCAGTGTTTATTTAATATTTTCTCGACTAAATACTTGTTACTGCAGTAGTCAGTAATAAATGGGATAAAAGTATGGTCATTTTTTCTTTGTGGCTTTCTATTAAGAGATCTTGTACTATTTTGTACTAGTTCTTGTCTGTTGACGTCTCTCACTTCCCCCCGTATTTTTTCTATCTTGTTTTTATCCTCTCTCTAAAAAATTTTTTGTGAGTATATCTGATTGAGTATCAAAATCTGACAGGTTAGAACAGTTTTTTTTAACACGTAGGAATTGGCCTTTTGGAATATTTTCTATCCATCTTGGGTGATGGCAACTAGTGTAGTGAATATAACTGTTGGCATCTACACTTTTAAAGTGTATTTTGGATAGAATTTTATGGTTTTCATGGAATAGTTCTAAGTCTAAAAAACTTATCTTATGTCTACTTTTTTCACATGTAAATTTAAGATTTAGTTCATTATTGTTCATTGAGGAAACAAATTCCTCTAATAGCTGTTCGTTGCCTCTCCAAATAATGAGGATATCGTCTATGTAACGATTATATGACACCAGGTTTGCTCCAAATCTAGTGTTCACTAGGAACGACTCTTCCCAATGTCCCATAAACAAATTTGCATAACTTGGAGCAAACCTGGTGCCCATAGCCGTTCCTCTCTCTTGGTTGTAGAATTGGTGATTATAATTAAAAAAATTATGTGTCAAAATGAATTCAATTGATTTCAACAAAAATTCCCTTTGTTCACTCTTTATCGTATTATCATTATCTAAAAAATGTTTGGTAGCTCGTAAGCCATCTGTATGATTGATACAGGTGTATAGAGATGTAACATCACACGTGACAAGAAGAAAATCCTCTTGCCACGGGATGTTTTCTATTACTTTTAGTACGTCTGTGGAGTCTTTTAGGTAAGAAGGGAGAGATCTAACATATTTTTGAAGAAAGATGTCTAAATATTCGGAAAGATTGGCTGTAAGCGACCCTATTCCCGATATAATGGGCCTGCCGGGTGGGTTTGTCAGGGATTTGTGAATCTTGGGTAAACAATATAGTATTTTCTATTTTTTATGGAATTTTTTAAAAAAACTTTTTTTAGGGATTTTTTATGTTATCATTCCCCAAAATATATATTTTCTTTGATGGCACTAATATATTGCTATTATTATTTTTCTATTAACTATCAATCTAACAGATTGGATGTTCAGTGCTGTATGTCAACATCCTGCACGGAGAAAACTTATTCTAAACTTATTCTATATTTTTTTCACTTTATGGGTCACTTGGTCTCAGTAACAGAGAGAATAATTTTAATATAACCAAATGTTAACTATCGAATGGCAGTTTAAGACGTCTATAGTTTTATTCTTTGTATCATCATATTGTATATTGCATCAATATTGCACAGTGATTAATTATTAATCTGTATATGGCGCAACTGTTACCATTATGTCTCTTATGCATAAGGCACTCCCATTTGCGATATCCAACCAATGAGCACAGCTAATACAGGTTTAAAAAGCCCTGTATTACACCTTTCTGGAGCTTGACAAAGGCCCTGACCGGGCTGAAACGCGTTGCTCCTCCCACTCCACGTCACCTGACGTAACATTACCTACACAGACCGGCTTCTGTGTTAACTGCAACTTCAGCGGAGTATCCTTGAAAAATCCGGTATTGTTCCAAAGGCTTATCCGGCTCTGCTACAGCTTGCTAAAAGGGACCCATCGTCGCAGCAGTAACCAAGACACGGTGTAAGTAAAAGTGAACACCTTTCGTTTGGTTTTCTGCTTGTGTATGATTTGGATCCGTTTGTCGTTCCAGCCTCACTCTGCTTCTCAAGGAATCAGCTGTGGATCTCGACCGCCCACTCTTATTCCGGACTTTCAACATTTGGATCGCATTATCAGCTCCAGGGTTGTTTTGTTATTTTTGATGCTACACTGATATCTGCTATAGTGCTATATTGTGTGTTGCTATAGTGTGTTGCTATATTGTGTCAAGTTAGTTTGATTGCTACATTTTTACTATCTAATTGCTACAATTATTTTATTGCTCTTTTGCTGATCAGCTTTTTTATTTTATGTTTAATATTGTATAAATAAATGTACATTGTATCTTTTAAACCACGTTATCTCATTACTGAGGCCAAAGGTTTCATATTTTAAACATTTTGACTATTGTCACGGTTCATCCAATCACTAGTTTCAGCCGCAATTTTTTGCAGCGCCAAGGTCTTTTGAAATATCTGGTTCCATCTGGGACACGATTTTCAAAATACAAATTTTCTGTTCCAAGGCTCATGCAATGCAATGTACTTTTTCTGTATAGTACGTTTACTATGCTAATGTAGAGAAATTAAGCATGACAGATCTCATTGGTTTACGGATTTGAGCTAACAAGTTTATATAGAAAAATGATTAGCTTTAAAAATCTTTATTGTTTTGCAATTTTCTATTAAAGCATCAAAGATATCTGTAGTTCACATTACAATATTTACACATTTTTAATTTATTTTGTACTTTGTCTTTTTAATAGGTGTTGTATGACTAATTTTGAAGGGTGTTATTCTCATTATATTTTGTTTTATACATATGCAGATTGATTTTATTTTCTTTCAATGATAAATATTTCATAAAATTATAAATATAAATTTTGTGGAAGTGTTAATTCCTTAGAAAAAAAGAATGTCACAGTTATTTAAAGATTATTCTTTGCTTGTTCCAAAAGCAATGTTAATTAGTAATTTACAAAATAATAAAGCTGTATTTATCAAAGAAATACAGCCTTTTGTGGTGAGCTTTGTAGAGTAAAGGAATATTTTAGCTCTCTATTATTTCTTAAGAAATAAGGTATTTCCCCAAAACAAATGTTTATTTATTATTGTAGATAAGGTCACTGGAAAGTCATATTTAAATGTGTAAATTCTATTCAAAGTCCTATTCAAATCAAAACCGGTGATGCATTAAGTGTAGGCAAAACAAATGAATTAAAAAAGTCTAATGAGGTATTTTACAGTTCCGCCAAATAATTATTATGTTAACCCCTTAATAGTGGCTGCAACATCATTTCTTTGTTGCTAACGCTAGGAATTTGAAGAGTCACTGTGTGTACATGAAAGTAATCTATATTTATTGTTTATTTGCATACAAAGGAAAATAATGAGATATATAACATATTTATGGTACCCATTGTAGAACATTAGCTATTCTCCAATAATGTAAAGGTTTCAGATCTTAGAGTCTGAGATATTTGCCTATAATGTACCCAGCTGTGCTACATATCACTGTTAAAATATTCCCTTTATAGCTTACTTGCAACTTAATGTTGCATGGTAGTGTTGGCAATGTGTAACATGACAATTTGACTTATTATGCTATCTTGTTTTTGATTTAGAGTCATTTGGCATATTTACATAATGCACCTGTGCTTTTTTATGTCTGAGTAATAGGGAGCAATGCTGGAGCTTACGGAGATGTCAGTCATGACAGTAAAAGCCTGGATTCCAAACAACCTGCAAAAATGGAAGCTGCTATTCAAAAATATTTTTGCTATTCAAAATCTATTTTTGAGTACAGGTTCTATTTTTGTGGCTCATTGAAAGGCAGGATTTACTGCCATTACCAACTTCTTTGTACCTGTATCTACTAGCTATGTTTAGTGCATTATTCAGTGGCCACTGAATTATAGTGGTTCCACATAGTAAGGAGTATGTGACAACTGCAGCAATAGACACTTGTAACAGAATTTAGTAGTAACTATTCTTGCATTTTTTTGTGATTCTATTATTCCCCATACTATTTGTTACCCATGTAACACTAAGGCCCTGATATTCAAAGCATCGACAGACCAACAAGAAACTGCCTTTCTGGCCTCGTCGACCTCACAGTCTATCGGTCTGTCGATATATATTCACATAAAAGGGGCAGACCTGCAAAGTGGCGGCGAGTGGCAATGTGTCTCTCATAGGATATAATAGAGAGTGCTACGTCAGCAAAACATTGCCAACTCCGCCATTTGTTGGCACTTGTCGGCAGACAGTGCGCTCACTGAAACCCTCAACCTACACTACCTGCCTCACACTGTAAAGTCCTGCCGCTGAAAAGGTGGCGAAACATACATGGCTGACACCCAACTTGTAACCTATACTTCAGAGACTGAAATATATCGCACTGCTGGTGATGTTACTCAATCAAAGTACAGGTTACTCCCCCTTGAATACCCGGCTTCCTCCCAAAGTCCACCTATACCTTTGTCATACACTAGCTATACCACCCCTGGAACGTCCAGCTAACTCCCTAATACCGCCTACACCTACGTCATGTCTTCCTTATACTCCCCTGGAACCCCCAGCTAACTCCCACAAATCAAGAGAAAAGAAAAGCCAATGGCACTACTTCATGTATATTGGGACTGCAGCCAATAATTGAATTCCACCTAGTAATTACAGTGGATTCATAGGATGGTGCTGTGTATATTAATAGTAACAAACAAGAACCCAGAGGAATAACATCCTCCACAGTATACACTTATTGCACTCTGGAGTCCAATAGAATCATTTAAATTGTAAATTTTGACTCAAAGGGAAACAGTCTCCAAACGGTACAACCAGGTACAAAAAATAAATAAAATATAACCTTTATTAAGATCAATTAAAAACAGGGTATGACTTTAAAAATTGTGATTGGGGGTAGAGAAGCGTGATGATAATATATGTCTCAATGGTATTGCTCATTCAATAGTGTGCTGGTTGTATGTTAAGGCAATAAATTACCCTCTATTAAGTATGGAGGGGCTGGCCTATGAATTTATGACTGCTAATACAATGTAAGTGAATATAGTGTTGGCAGTATAATGAAAGTATGCATATGGGTGCTTCAGTGGGCGTGATTAGCATATACCAAAATAATAGCATAAATTTAAATCGGTTTGTAAGGTCGATTTGGCACATATATGATATTTGCTGATATCAGCACTATTGGTATAATATGTGTTATATAGTTATAGGTATATACGAGATGACGCAACCAATGCTTAAATTCTAAGCTCTGCTGAAATCATTAAAATGGTCCATAAAATGGATGGGTAAATGTATCCTAACTGCTAAGTTCTGTAAGGGTGTTAATTTCCCAGGATAATACACACGGTACACAAAATCAATTGTTCATATAGGATATACACTGTATCTGATGATATTGTAGATATCATGTAGCTATTGAATAGCTAAACAGTTAGCTGAATACCAAAGAGTGTGGATGTGATTGCCTCTGTGATATACACTGACATGCTTTAATCAGCATTACGGTACCTGTGCAAGTGAATCGCTATATTGTGTCCAAAGGAGTTAACAGTGTTACTGATATAAGTGCAACCTTGAAGGGAGTCAAGATATAAGAACACCTCCGTTATAATTAACTTTAAATAAGATACAATGAGGTTAGTGTTAGGTGTAGTGAACTTGTTCACTCTCAAAACAATTACTTAAATAAGTACCGTATGTGTAACATATACTACAATTAGTGTGGTTACAATTATGACTTGCATACAAGGAATGAGCATAAAGAATACAAGATCACGCTACTCGAGACCCCAGAACACCCTAAAACACAGGAGTTCCCTAGACTCCTCACCAGGACCCTAACATGTTTCGCCGCTTGTCAGCTTTGTCAAAGAGCCATTTATTGGGGGTTTTATGTGTATATACACATATTAAAACATAAATATATATGTATATAAGCATATACATCTATTTATTTTCTAAGATATGGAGAGTCCACAACATCATTCAATTACAAGTGGGAATATCACTCCTGGCCAGCAGGAGGAGGCAAAGAGCACCACAGCAAAGATGTTAAGTGTCACTCCCCTACCCATAATCCCCAGTCATTCTCTTTGCCTCTGTCAATGGAGGAGGTGAAGTTTGGTGTCTGAAGAAATTGGGTACTTTTCCCTGCAAACAAGGATTTGGGTTTAGCTGAGTCCACGTCAATCTCTGCAGTAGAGTAGTGGTGGCTTTTAAGCAGTTAGGAAGTTGTGAGGTAGTCCTCGCTTTGTTTCCTAACATATTGCTGCACAAGTTATAGAAAGCCAGAGTTGGTTACTCTGTTCTTTCTTTTTTCTACAGGTCTCTGTAAGGAGTATGTGTCCTTTCACACCTTGTAAGCTGTCATCCTGTCTGACAGTTGGATTGCAGGTAAGTGCTTTTGTCTTTTAGGAAGAGACTTGCAATTAAAGAATATTTATCTGCATCTTTTATTGGGACATGTTGTATCTTTTTAAGGATATGTATGGGCAGGGTGCAGGCACTTATTTATGTGACTAAGAGACCTAAGGGCTAATCCTTTATTTTTGTTATGAAGCATTCCTTTATTGTGTTACTGATGGCTCATGTATTATGGGGAGTGTTAAATGCTCTAAACTCATTTAGTTATTCAGTATGGGCTTTTAAATATGTGGGCTCAGGGTCTGTTTTTGTTCCGGTGTAAACTGTCCATTGTAAGAATCGGCAGGAGAGCTAAAGCACAATTTTTATTTTAACTGCTCAATTATTGTGGGAAGGTCATGTGACCCTCTATTCTGCTTTGAGCTTTCTAAGCAAAGTGGCGTCTTTACTGTTGCTGGCTTCTCCTGGGCTTCTTTGTTCGGCAGGGAGCTCTCTGTTGATCTCTTAGCAAACTCATCTTGTAAATCGAAAGTCAGATAGACACCTCAGTCAGGCTGAGGTGCAGAGGTCCTGAGTTAGTTTTTGCTTAACTAGCAATACTTTTTTCTTAAAGTGATAGTAGCAGATTAAAATAAAATATAAAATCTTCTCATTTTATTTTTAAAATCTCTGGTATTATGGACATGGACCATAACTCTGTGCCATTTAATAAATGTTTGTTATGCCTTGAAGCACAAATTGTTTTGCCTATTCTGTTTTGCATGCTTAACTAGAACTCTTGAATTTAAAGAAAGATTGTTGCCCTCTGAGCCCAATGTCTCTCTGGACGATGCTGTTCAGGCAATGCCACAGCTTTCTCCTCAAACGTCCCAAGTCTTAATGGCGTCACATACAGTTCCCTGCAGTTCCTCTCAGCCTCCTGGAGGAGTTTATTTGCCTGCAGATTTTGCTGCACAGGTATCTTTTGCAGTATCTGCAGCATTATCTGTTTTTCCTATGCTGGGAAAACGCAAGAGGAAAATTAGATGTTCAGATAGTAAGGTTTCTGTTTCTCTTACTACTACGCAGGTTGTCCTCCCTCATAAGTCTGATGAGGAGGATACGTCGGTAGCCTCTGAGGGTGAAATCTCAGATTGGGACAGTATAATTCCTTCATCTGATACTGAAGAAGTAAACTTCAGATTTAAGCTTGAACACCTTTGTGTACTGTTAAAGGAGGAATTGGCTACTTTGGACAACTCTTATACTTCTGTCGTCAACCCTAAAAAATCTAGTAAACTTAACAAATACTATGATGTTCCTTCCTCTGTGGAAGTGTTTCCTGCTCCAGACCGTGTGACGGAGATTATTACACAGTAATGAGAGAAACCAGGGATTCATTTCTCCCCTTCTCCCATCTTTAAAAAGATGTTTCCTGTTGCTGACTCCATTATAGATTCTTGGCGATTGGTGCCTAAAGTAGAAGGGGCTATTTCTACTCTGAGGATAGCTGTTCCTTTAGGGATCCCATGGATAAGAAGCTGGAGGCTTATTTGAAGAAGACGTATGTTCATCACGGTCTTCAATGGCAACCGGCAGTTTGTATTGCCGCAGTAGCAAGTGCTGCATCTTATTGGTGCGATGCCATGTCTGAATCAATCGTAGCAGAGAACCCGTTGGAGATACAAGATAGGATTAAGGCTCTCAGACTAGCCAATTCCTTTATTTCTGATGCTAACATTCAAATTATTAGTCTAGGAGCCAAGATGTCTGGCTTTACTGTCTTAGCCCGCAGGGCTTTGTGGCTAAAATCTTGGTCAGCTGATGTTACCTCTAAGTCCAAGCTTCTGGCGCTTCCTTACAAGGGTAAAACCTTCTTTGGACCTGGTCTGGCAGAAATAATTTCAGATATTACAGGTGGAAAAGGGTCTTTTCTACCACTAGACAAGAAGAACAGACTTAAAGGATGCCAAAGTAATTTTCATTCCTTTCGTAACTTCAAAGGAAAGTCTTCCTCTCCCTCTTCCAAGCAGGAACAGCCCAAGTCTTCTTGGAAACCCAATCAGTCTTGGAACAAGGGGAAGCAATCAAAGAAACCTGCAGCTGATTCTAAGTCAGCATGAGGGGGCAGACATTTCCTGTTTTAGTGTATATGAGATGTCCCAGATCCTTGGGCTGTGGACATAGTATCTCAGGGTTACAAAATAGAATTCAAATCTCTTCCTCCAAGGGACAGATTCCTCCTCTCAAGATTATCTGCAGATCAGGTAAAAAGAGAGGCATTCTTGAACTGCGTTCAGGATCTTTTCTCTCTGGGAGTGATTGTTCTAGTTCAGTAAGGGAACAGGGTCTAGGATTCTATTCAAATATGTTTGTGGTTCTCAAAAAAAAGAGAGAACTTTTTGACCCATTCTAGACCTAAAGTATCTCAGCAAGTTTCTCAGGGTACAGTTCTTTAAAATAGAAACCATTCATTCCATTCTTCCTTTGGTCCAAGAGAGTCAGTTCATGATGACCATAGAACTGAAGGACGCGTATCTTTCATGTTCCCATCCACAGGGATCATCTCAAATTCCTGAGATTCACCTTTTTAGACAAACACTTTCAGTTTGTGGCTCTTCCGTTTGGCCTTGCTACAGCTCCCAGAATTTTCTCAAAGGTTCTGGGGGCTCTCTTGGCAGTGATCAGGTCTCTGGGAATTGCAGTGGTGCCATACCTGGATGACATATTGGTTCAGGCACCATCTGTTAAACAAACAAACTCTCATACAGAGAACTTGTTGTCTTTTCTACGTTTCCAGGGATGGAAAGTGAATCTGGAAAAGAGTGTCCTTGTTAAAGATACAAGGGTGGTTTTCTTAGGGGCCATTATAGATTCCCTATCTATGAAAATGTTTCTGATGGACGTCAGAAAATCCAAAATTCTTTCCCCTTGCCTCTCTCTACAGTCTACTGTTCAGCCATCAGTGGCTCAATGTATGGAGGTAATTGGTCTGATGGTCGCTTCCATGGACATCATTCCCTTTGCTCGATTCCATTTGAGAGCTCTGCAATTATGCATGCTCAGACAATGGAACAGAGACCAATGCAGCTCTGTCTCAGAGGGTAGATCTGGATCAGTCAACAAGAGACTCTCTTCTGTGGTGGTTTTCTCAGGAGCATCTGTCTCAGGGCACATGTTTCAGTAGACCTTCCTGGGTGATTGTGACCATGGACGCCAGGCTGCTATGTTGGGGAGCAGTCTGGGACCCATTTAAGGTACAGGGACTTTGGACTCAGGAGGAGTCCGCTCTCCCCATAAACATCTTGGAGTTGAGAGCGATTTACAATGCTCTGATGGCTTGGCCTCAATTGTCCTTAGCCCGCTTTATCAGGTTGCAGTCGGACAACATCACTTCAGTGACTTACATCAACCACCAGGGAGGAACTCGGAATTCCTTAGCCATGAAGGAGGTGGCTCGGATTAATCAGTGGGCAGAAGCTCACAATTGTTGTCTATCTATCATCCACATTCCTGGAGTGGACAACTGGAAAGTGGATTTCCTGAGCAGACTTACATTTTATTCCAGGGAGTAAGCTCTCCATCCGGAGGTGTTCTCCATGTTAACCATCAAATGGGGGGTGCTGGAGTTGGATCTGATGGTGTCTCTGTAGAACGCCAAGCTTCCAAGGTACAGTTCAAGGTCAAGAGATCCACATGCCGCTCTGATAGATGCTCTGGTGGGTTCTTTGGGATTTTGGCCTAGCATACCTGTTTCCTCCGTTTGCACTCCTTCCACGAGTTATTGCTCGTATCAAACAGGAGAGAGCATCAGTAATTCTAATAGCTCCTGCATGGCCTCACAGGATCTGGTTTGCAGACCTAGTGAAGATCTCATCTCGGCCACCTTGGAGGTTACCTCTGAGGAAGGACCTTCTAACTCTGGGTCCATTCCTCCATCCAAATCATGTTTCTCTGAAGCTAACTGCTTGCAGATTGAATGCTTAGTTCTGTCTGAGTGTGGATTTTCTGAGACTTTCATTGAGACCATGATCCAGGCTTACAAGCCTGTTACTCGAAAAATTTACCATAAGGTATGGCGTAAATACCTTTATTGGTGTGAAGCTAGGGTCAGGATTCCTAGAATTTTGTCTTTTCTCCAGGAGGGTCTGGAGAAAGGGTTTCCAATCAGTTCTCTGAAAGGTCAGATTTCTGCATTATCTATTTTGTTACACAAGCATCTGGCGGATGTGCCAGGTGTTCAATCTTTTTGTAAGGCCCTGGTCAGAATCAGGCCTGTGTTTAAACCGGTTGCTCCTCCTTGGAGCCTTAATCTTGTTCTTAAAGTTTTGCAGCAGGCTCCATTTGAGCCAATGCATTCCATAGATATTAAGTTGCTATCTTGGAAGGTTTTATTTCTTATTGCTATCTCTTCTGCTCGGAGAGTTTCGGAACTCTCAGCTTTGAAGTGTGATTCACCTTACCATATCTTTCATGCGGATAGTGCGGTTCTTCGTACTAAATTGGGGTTTCTTCCTAAAGTGGTTTTAGATAGAAATATTAATCAGGAAATTGCTGTTCCTTCTCTCTGTCCCAATCCTTCTTCTAATAAAGAACGTCTGTTGCACAACTTGGATGTTGTGCGTGCTCTAAAATTCTACCTACAGGCAACTAAGGATTTTTGCCAGTCTTCTGCCCTGTTTGTTTTTTTCTCAGGAAAGCGTAAGGGTCAAAAGGCTTCTGATACTTCTCTTTCCCTCTGGTTGAGAAGAATAATTCGTTTTGCTTATGAGACTGCTGGACAGCAGCCTCCTGAGAGAATTACAGCTCATTCCACTAGGGATGTCTTCTCTTCTTCGGCTTTCAAAAATGAAGCTTCTGTGGAACAGATTTGCAAGGCTGCAACTTGATCCTCTCAGCATACTTTTTCCAAATGTAATACTTTTGCCTCGGCTGAGGCCTCTTTTGGGAGAAAGGTTCTTCATGTGGTGGTGCCTTCTGTTTAGGTCTGCCTGTCTTGTTTTCCCTCCCTGTTCATTCTGTGTCCTCTAGCTTGGGTATTGGTTCCCACTAGTAATTGAATGACGTTGTAGGCTCTCCATATCTTAGGAAAGAAAACAAAATTTATGCTTACCTGATAAATGTCTTTCTTTCCGGGTATGGAGAGTCCAAGACCCCACCCTTTATTAAGACAGTTATGTTTTACTAAACCTCAGGCACCTCTACACCTTTGTGCTATTCCTTTTCCATTTCCCTTCAGTCGAATGACTTGGGATTATGGGTAGGGGAGTGACACATAACAGCTTTGCTGTGGTAATCTTTGCCTCCTCCTGCTGGCCAGGAGTGATATTCCCACTAGTAATTGAATGAAGTTGTGGACTCTCCATATCCGGAAAGAAAGACATTTATCAGGTAAGCATACATTTTTTTATTTACAGGGAACACACAGTCCCCATAGACCGCAATGTAAAGGCACCGCACACCCGCTCACTTCCACCCCTAAAACTGCTACATGTTTTTTTTTTTTGTTTTTTTGTTTTTTTAAATAGAAATGCTTTTATTTATCTTTTATTTTTAAAAACAATGCAAGACTTACATTTGGGGGCAAATGGGGACATTTTAAAAATTAATCAGATATCTGATCTCTGATCTCACAGTAGCATTAACCAGCCACTTGTAATGGCTGGTTATTTATTGTGCGACTGTAAATGGGCGAATTTACCCCTATACATGCATGCAGTAAATTAGCACTCCACTCATAATCTAGCCCTATATGTCTAGCACCCAGGTTTGTTCCTCCTAACCTTCTGCTGAACCCACCTCTTCTAGTGAAGAACCAATGGAAATAGGATCACTTCAGTTAAGCTCTGAAGAATGTTTGAGATGAAACTCACTAGGTTTTGGTACTTATTGTGACCTTAAGTGGCATCTTGTCAAAGACTGTCCTAATAAGCCAAGAAAAGCCAGGGTTTAGTAATACAAAGTGTTTGGCGACTGCTGGAGTGCTGGAGTATTGCATAGACCAACAGTATGTCTGGTGGTCAAAGATAAATTTGAAATGCCAAAGAAAATGTTTCAGTCTTTCACAGAATATAGTTCCTAGATCTTAACCGTTCTTCCTATTCCCAGGCAACTGATTTACCAAGATCTCGTGCCAATGTTGTAATTTGGGTAGTGGTAGATCGATAATTTTGCATGGCCATCTTCATTGCTCTATCCAGTTTACCTACAGCTCAGGAGTTGGCTTCTTTGCTCCTCACCCACATTGTCCATTAAATGGTTTTAAGGAAAATATTGTATCCTACAGAGGGACAATAATTTGTAAGAAACTGAGAATAACTATTTCTCTTTCATCTACTACCATCCTCTACTACCAGCTATCAAGAAATTAGATGGCTATCTCTGATCTCACGCAACAGTCCTCCAAGACAACTCACAACTCAACTCACAATACAGTTTGACACACCTCACTTCAAGCAACACCTACCTACACTGCCTTTGGACCTGTCTCATTATGGCTATTTCTCACAGGCAATGTGAAGATCCACACAGTTTTTCATCTTTCTCGGTTAAAACCAGTAATTCATTATTGTTTTATGAGACCTGTCCAACATCCAGGCGACTTATTGATTGTCAACCCGAATATGTGAATTGCTGACTCCAGATGACAATGAAAGGGCTTTCAGTACCTTGTAGACTGGATAGGTTATACCATCACTGAGTGCTTTTTGATGATTTTCAGCCTTTGACTTAGATGCACCCCCACTTGTTGCTGCTTTCTATCATGCTCTGTGACATAAACCCTGTTAGGTCTCAAGAATAGAAACTGTCACGCTGTCTGGTTTTGTGTCATTTTAGACAATGCTTGTGGTTTTGTTAATGTTATTAGGAAGAAGGACAGAGAAAGTGAAGCATATTGGGCACACTTTGTGGGGGTTCAAAACCAATGCTATGAGTAGTGTGGTGTGTCGTGTATTGGTTTAAAACTTAACTTTTACTTCAAGTATATTTAATAAAAAAAGGGGAGTGGGGTTATCCACCAGTGAAAATAAAATGACAAACAAATAAAAGATGTGTCCGAGTGATACTCGGTACACAGGAGCTCTTCTCAGGTGTGATACAGTGATCAGTCTGTATCACAAAGTCCGGTGTCTAGCTTGGACAATAATTATCAATGTCCTCACCTATATGATAAGACTTATATTTACGGTACCATTATCATCAGTGGTATTATTAAATATATTACTTCATTTATGTTAGTAGATTTTCTATATGATTAATGGAGTTTTATATATGTTGGTTCATTTGTATGTGGATGTATGCCACACAATACAATATAGATATATGTTCAGGATGTTTGAAGTAAAAGGATATATTTATCTTTGTACTGTTCCACTTAGAGTTTCCCATTAGCCCAAATTAACCATTAATTATGTTGTAGGGTGTTCCCTCAAATTAAAGAAATAAGTATAGGACTGGGGGAATATGTGACTCTAGTAATGTTAGGTCTGCATTAGGTCTGAGT
The DNA here is from genome assembly GCF_027579735.1 of Bombina bombina. Taxonomy (NCBI): domain Eukaryota; kingdom Metazoa; phylum Chordata; class Amphibia; order Anura; family Bombinatoridae; genus Bombina; species Bombina bombina. The sequence continues at coordinate 306,866,646 of NC_069503.1, forward strand.
TTATAAGGGAATATAAGCAGCGGTAATCCTGCCTGTTGTATTCCACTATCATAAAACTATCCGTAGTCTAAATCATTCAAATAATATTATGCTACAAATAAGGGAATATAAGCAACGGTAATCCTGCCTGTTGTATTCCACTATCATAGGACTATCCGTAGTCTAAATCATTCAAATAATATTATGCTAACATTCGCTTTTTCAGACATACACTAATAATATTGTAATGGAATAGTTTCCAGATTAAATGGTACCACGAGAGTTTAAACTATCATAATAGCCTAATAGTTTAAGTTTCTAAGTTTTTAAGTTTTTTAAGGTGAAGGATAAGGTGCCTAAAAGAGGCCAACAATTAAAGCTATAAACAACCGGACTTATGAGGGCGTTCGCACTGCTCCTCTCTCACAAGTCCGGTTGTTTATAGCTTTAATTGTTGGCCTCTTTTAGGCACCTTATCCTTCACCTTAAAAAACTTAAAAACTTAAACTATTGTTAAAACTTAAACAATTTTAGCCTAGAAAATTACTTACTTAGGCTGTTCTCAGCCCCACTTTGTTGGAGCGACATGCTCAGACTTAGGCTATTATGATAGTTTAAACTCTCGTGGTACCATTTAATCTGGAAACTATTCCATTACAATATTATTAGTGTATGTCTGAAAAAGCGAATGTTAGCATAATATTATTTGAATGATTTAGACTACGGATAGTCCTATGATAGTGGAATACAACAGGCAGGATTACCGTTGCTTATATTCCCTTATTTGTAGCATAATATTATTTGAATGATTTAGACTACGGATAGTTTTATGATAGTGGAATACAACAGGCAGGATTACCGCTGCTTATATTCCCTTATAAACTCAGACCTAATGCAGACCTAACATTACTAGAGTCACATATTCCCCCAGTCCTATACTTATTTCTTTAATTTGAGGGAACACCCTACAACATAATTAATGGTTAATTTGGGCTAATGGGAAACTCTAAGTGGAACAGTACAAAGATAAATATATCCTTTTACTTCAAACATCCTGAACATATATCTATATTGTATTGTGTGGCATACATCCACATACAAATGAACCAACATATATAAAACTCCATTAATCGTATAGAAAATCTACTAACATAAATGAAGTAATATATTTAATAATACCACTGATGATAATGGTACCGTAAATATAAGTCTTATCATATAGGTGAGGACATTGATAATTATTGTCCAAGCTAGACACCGGACTTTGTGATACAGACTGATCACTGTATCACACCTGAGAGGAGCTCCTGTGTACCGAGTATCACTCGGACACGTCTTTTATTTGTTTGTCATTTTATTTTCACTGGTGGATAACCCCACTCCCCTTTTTTTTTTTTATTAAATATACTTGAAGTAAAAGTTAAGTTTTAAACCAATACACGACACACCACACTACTCATAGCATTGGTTTTGACCCCCCACAAAGTGTGCCCAATATGCTTCACTTTCTCTGTCCTTCTTCCTAATAATATTTTGCATTATTTGGCATAAGGCACTACCTATTGTCCACACCTAGGTTTGTATCAATAGGTTATTTAGGGTCAATCCCATTTCCCCCCCCTCTCTCCCTAGAGGTCATAGGGAATCCACAAATAGGTTTTGTTAATGTGTCATTTTTCAACAACGATATTGTTTGCAACTGTCACATGGTGCCCGTGTTTTTTCCTGCCATGGGCAATATTTAAAGGGACAGTCAACTCAATTTTTTTTAATTGTTTAAAAAGATAGATAATACCTTTATTACCAGTTCACCAGTTTTGCACAGAAAACATGGTTATATTAATACACTTTTTACCTCTGTGATTACCTTGTTTCTAAGAATCTTCTGATGGCCCCCTGATCACATGACTTTAAATTTATTATCTATTGACTTGCATTTAAGCTAATTAGTGCTGTGTTGTTAGAATCTATGGGTGTCAGCACAATGTTATCTATATGGCTCACATGATCTAGCTTCCCCTGTTGTGAAAAGCAAATACAAAATCATGTGATCATGGGGCTGTCTTTAGGAACTTAGAAACAGACAGAAATTTAGAGACTTAAAGGTTATAAAGTATATTAATATAACCATGATGGTTGTGCAAAGCTGGGGAATGGGTAGTAAAGGCATTATCTATCTTTTTAAACAATATTTTTTTTTTTTGTGTTGACTGTCCCTTTAATGATGGCCACAGTCATGTTTGCCCCTTTATGGACTGTGTTCCTGGGTATGCTTCATATCTATAATTGTTGTTTAACTGGGTTTCAAAGTTTTGCCTGTTTCCCTTGGCCAGTCCTTCTGCCAGCAGGCCTTGCTGTGTTCCTGCCTGTGTGCTACCAAACTCCTATCCCTGACCACACTTTTGTCTCTTCCTTTATTTCCTCTGTGCCTGTGCTTTTGCCAGCCTTGCCTGAATGACTTGGAGTATTCTCTGCTATGTACAGTAGGTTACTTCCTGGACTTTATCTTGTGTGTTGAGTCCACTGGTTGCTTTATCACTGCTTAACCTCTGAGCCCCTCCCTGGACCTAATTTCACATCATTGCTGTCACAGGAACAGAGAATGAGAGGCTCGCCCTGTGAGAGAAGATGACCAGGAGAGAAAAAGCTAATGGACTTCATCTTGAACTGTACCCAGATAGGCAGGATAATAAGTTAGACCTCTATGAAGACATAGATAGAGACACCAGAATACTTTATTAGAGGGATTGCCTTTGTGAAGGATTGTAAATAGTGGAATGATAAAGACGTTATTAAATGTATTTAAATGTACTAGATTCAGACATAAAAATAGGTTTGCTTTAATGTTGGCTGTTAGGGACAGCCTGCATGTATTATTTTTCTGTTATAAAATTCAACTCTTTCTTTTTGATGCTGTTCTTTAAAATGCAGATACCTGCTGTCGGCATTCAGCGATGTCTGTCGGACCTGATACGCTACAGCGTATCTCGTCGGACAGACATTGGTAAATCTACCCCTATGTATTGAGAATGTAAGTCTGCAACATCTCTCTCCTCAAAACTCCATGGAAAGACATAAAAGATACAGGATAACACCATAAGCACACTCAAAATGATGGCCTGTAATTAAACACTTTAAAGGGATACTAAACCCATTTTTTTTATATAATGATTTAGATAGAGCATGCAATTTTAAGCAACTTTCTAATATACTCCAATTATCAATTTTTCTTCGTTTGCTTGCTATCTTTATTTGAAACCAGAAATGGGCCGGTATCTAAACTTACATTCTTTTTTTTTCAAATAAGGTTAGCAAGAGAATGAAGAAAAATTAATAATAGGAGTAAATTAGAAAGCTGCTTAAAATTGCCTGCTCTATTTGTAACCTGAAAGATAACATTTGGGTTCAGTGTCCCTTTAACATTTATCAGGAACAGTACTATTCCATACACCTATTGTTTCAGGAAATTTTAGCACCTATTTTTATCTAGTCGGTCTAAATACAAAGTGGTGCATCAGTGCAACTTCTGAATCATTTATGACTAAAATAACCATTTTAAATTACCTGCTTTATTGTCAACACTCTCTGGCACACAAAGTCCAAACAATTATCATCAGCTTGTAATATAACCTGTTCCAATTCAGCCCTCAATATCTCAATCAGTATAAATGAGTCAAATCATGTTAATCATCAAAAGATGAACTACATTCAGCTTAGTCTCGTGGCATCCAAGACCCTCTCAATTATATCTGGACATTTGTTAAAATTGGTAAGGGCTAACTATTGAAGGCAATGGGTAAGAAAAGATAAGAAACAGCGAAGGAAAGAAAGTAACAGAACCCACAAAACAAGCAGATAATCAGCTACAATATGAGATATTGGCATAGAAACTGGAAAAACAGGTTCTGAAGGGTGAGATCGAGAATTCAGGCTTATAATAATGAACTCTCCACAACATGTACAACATCCAATCCAGCTCCAGCTTTCATTACTAAACCCACTAAATCCCCCTCCCCTACATGGACAGGCCAGTTGCAGGCTTATAGGGATGCTGGTGTTTGCTATGAATCACTTCGATACTGTAGCACTGCCAAATCTTAAAGGTGCACTAAATGTGAAAGATGAAGATCAAGAAGATAAAGGAAAAATAATGATATCCCTTGTATAGCCCTTGCACAACTGATATTAACCTATACATTTTGCAACCTCAAATTTCTTTGCTTTCAAAGAACCCTGAACTTTTATTAATAATTCTTCATGGGGAGAACTCTAGCCCTATTATCTATTATTTTCTAAAATTCTATTTAAAACATTTCCATAAACAGAGTCTTAGATGGCAAATTTCGGATCCATAAATATGATATACAATTAAAATAATTTAATGTTGAATAACTTAATTGTATTTATCTGTTTTTGAAGAATATAAATAATAACAGAAAAAAAATGATAAGCATGCTCATGTTTCATAAATGCTAAATAATTTCCTATTTTTAAGCTGATAACATTATGCTATTGTATGCTGGTATTAAAAGACTAGGAAACCCTAGGGAGATACATGAATCTTTTTCACTAAGGGATCACATCATTATTCATTATGTATCTCCATGGAAAACTCATTGTCCTCAGTATATCTAAATAATAGCTTTGTAGAGTTTATTCATTTAAAAGCAATATTATGGTTTCAGAACCAATGATTATTTCTCTAGTGTTCTTCTGTTAATATGATGGAAAAACATATTTCCTTTGTTTATCTAGCTATTATTTACGTATAATTTATTACATCCACGGCATTTATACATTAAAAAGTTTTCAGTAACTATATATTTTGTTCATGATAGCTTTGTATTATATAACCTTATCTTACAAAACAAGATATAGACAATATTTTTACAGCTAAACAAAGATAATAAAAATAAATATGAATATGAATAACAGATATATAGCTAGAACAGGAATCCTGAGAAAGAATGAATTAAACATTTGGCATTTGACGTTTAATGTGGAGGAAAAGCAGGACCACGCGCATCGTTATTTTTTTCATACTATAATGGCTATGAAATGGCTGTTGTGTCTCATACAGTCTTTCATCTGATGCTGAACATGTTGGTACTAATTTCAGTTTTTTTAAACTTATATAATAGAAATATTGTGGAGTTTTTCCTTTCTCATTTCATACTCTGGTACTCAGTTCTCCTCCTGACTTGCTGACTGACAATACCTACTCAGGGATGTACATAATGATATCTAGGGCAACTAGGCTTGTGCCTAGGGCAGCAGAATTTAGGAGGGGCAGCAAATTTTGAGGGGTAGTTTTATGACAGGACACCTTCCCACACTTAAGCTATCCAAATATATATTTATTAATTTTACTAAAGAATCACTTCTAGTTGTCTAATAGTGAAGCATGACCCTCCCATGTGTCTCGGCCTTCAACGACTAAAATTAATGGTAGGCCGCAAACTATGTTGAAATTATTTTTATTGAGTTTTTACAACAGTAATAAACATATGCATATTAAATAAACATGTCATCATTGTCACTGCATTTCCAAATATGCTATTGTATCATTACAAACATCACAATTATTTATATAAAAAATTTCCTGCACCAGCATACTGTGTCTTCTCATCTTCTTTCAATACTATCCTTAAACTACAGGGTGAAACATTGAACCACAAGGACAACAATCTTGTATATAGTACCACAACTGGTCAACAACATGTAGTGAACTCAAAAGACAAGATGAATAATGAGAAATGAGAAATGAATAGTGAGTAGTGAGTAGGCCCCGGTTCTCCATTTAAGCCCCGCATCAACACCCTACTATAACTAAGGCCTCTCCCCCCTCCTTTCTCTAGCTTTGTGGAACATTATAAATGGCTCCCATTGTATAGTAAAAGTCTCCCTAGTATTCAAGGTCTCAGCTGCCAAGCTTGTCATGTCGTAATGGTGTATAATTTTATTTGTAATAAGTGAAAAGTTTGGAGGAGTAGTTTTCCAAAATTAAGCTAGACTAATCCTAACAATTGTACAGATAGTCATGGTTAGTTTCTGGTTTCTCCTTGGAACTTGAGGTATTGGAAATGTAATAAAGCTTGTTCAGGTGTCAGTATGATCTGATTTTGAAATATGGAGCTTAATAAATCCGAGGTTTTGTTCCAGGTTTCCCACCACATGTGTATATAAGATCCTCTCTCTCCACAACCTCTTAAAAAAGCTGTGGAGATACATTGCTTAGGTTTTCAAACCTAGTTGGGTGGTGGTACCACTTAAAGGCAACCTTCAAAAAGTTTTCTCTAAGAGCTACATTATGAGAGAAAGATAGACCATTAGTTAAGTTAGAATTCCAAGTCCTCAAAGACCACATTTTACCTAGGTCCTGTTCCCATTTTAAGATTATTTGTGATTTGTTTTCTCTAAAGTTATTATTAAAAAAGGGATATAGGATAGATATATGTGTCTGTTCTCTTGCTAAGCATAGAGATTCAAAAATAGTATTTGTAGGGATCTTAGTATAGCCTATTACTTCATGCACCCTAGATTTCAGTTGCAGGTAATGGAACCTATCATTGGGATCAAGGGCACTATACTGCTCATAAGAAAATACCTTATCTTCAATTAAAACATCACCTATTCTGTAGAGCCCCTTATTAGCCCATTTTTGTTGCACCAATAAATTAATTGAGGGTTGTAGTAATATCAAATGTGTTAATTTAGATATATCTTGAACTAGAGGAAATTTTGTAGTTAACTTATGCCATAGGAATATCGTGTGTGAGATCGCTAAATATTTATTGTTTAGTGGTTGACTAGAACTTTTTTTTGTGGCCACAGTAAACTAGTTATGTGGTTTGAATTCATCATTGCATATTCAAGTTGTTCCCATAAAGGATTGTGTTCTTTTTAAACCAATGTAAGGTCTGAGCCATTCTAGCAGCATAATAGTAAGAGACCAAATATGGTAGTCCCACCCCTCCATCTCTTTTATGTGTGCACATCATTTTCTTATTAATCCTAGCATTTTTTCCCTACCAGAAAAATCACAATAAATCGTTCTGAATAGCATTTAGCTCCGATATTGGAACTGAAACCGGAAATGACCTGAACAAATAGAGCAATTTTGATAGCAAAGTCATCTTAGTTGAGACTATTCTGCCATAGAAGGATAATTTAAGTTTTAGCCATTTCGTGATTAAATTTCTAATGTTTGCAAACATACATCTAGATTACGAGTTTTGCATTAGAGGCTATGCTGTGCTATCGAGAAGCTTTTTTGTCTCACCGCTCACTTACCTACAGCGCTGGTATTACGGGTTTTCATAAACCCGTCGTTAAAAGACAAGAAGTGAGCATTGAGCAAAATTTTCCTCATTACCGCACTTTAATACCAGCACTGCTTAAGTCAGCGGTGAGCTGGTCATACGTGCTTGTGCACGATTTCCCCATAGCAATCAACGGGGAGAGCCGACTGAAAAAAAGTCTAACACCTGCAAAAAAGCAGCGTAAAACTCAGTAACGCAGACCCATTGATTCCTATGGAGAAATACATATTATTAACCCCTAATATGCCGGCCCTAACATCGCCGCCACCTACCTACATTTATTAACCCTTAATCTGCCGCCCCAACGTCGCAGCCAATATATTAAAGCTATTAACCCCTAAATCTAAGTCTAACCCTAAACCTAACACCCACTAACTTAAATATAATTTAAATAAATCTAAATAAATATTCCTATCATTAACTAAATTATTCCTATTTAACTAAACTTTATTCCTAATTTAAAAGAATTACCCATAAAATAAACCCTAAGCTAGCTACAATATAACTAATAGTTACATTGTAGCTAGCTTAGGGTTTATTGTTATTTTACAGGCAAGTTTGTATTTATTTTAACTAGGTAGAATAGTTATTAAATAGTTATTAACTATTTAATAACTACCTAGTTAAAATAAAGACAAATTTACCTGTAAAAAAAAACCTAACCTAAGTAACCTAAGTTACACTAACACCTAACACTACAATATAAATAAATAAATTAACTAAATTAAATACAATTACCTAAATTAAATTAAATTAGCTAAAGTACAAAAAAACAAAACACTAAATTACAGAAAATATTAAACAAATTACAGATATTTAAACTAATTACATCTAATCTAATAGCCCTATTAAAATAAAAAATAAAACCCACCCAATACACCCTTAAAAAATCCTAATACTAACCAATAGGATTGAGGTCGCATTGTATTGGCTGATTGGATCAGCCAATAGGATTGAACTTCAATTCTATTGGCTAATTGCATCAGCCAATAGGATTTTTTCTACCTTAATTCCGATTGGCTGATAGAATTCTATCAGCCAATCGGAATCTAAGGGACGCCATTTTGGATGACGTCACTTAAAGGTACCTTCATTCAGTAAGAAGACTCCGGGATCGAGACTTCCTGTGGGAGGAGCAAGGAGGAAGGTGTGCTTGCTCTGGGCTCCCTTGAGTGAGGAGCAAATTCAAACATCTGAAACCCCGCCACGAATCCCTATTACCTGGGGCAAAAGATTTACCCGGTCTGGGGGACAGAAAACGCGTGGTAGACGGAAGTCAACTCACCCTGGGCAAATAAAGTGGACGTAATATGCCTTCCAAGAGGTTTCTATAAACAGTACACCCAAAGCCAAACGGAGAAAAAGATACAGCCGGACTGTGGAGGTAACTCCGGTATTACCTGATTTCTGAGAGGTGGAGACCCGAGAGGCAGTGGAGGACCTGGTCCGGGAGACTGCTGGAGCCACCGCCTGTTGAATAGCCCGGATAGCGGCTACAATTCCCCCCCCATACCGGAAAGACGGCCAGGAATCATGACATCATAGCGGCTTGGCGACGCCGACGTAAGGAACAAGCAAGCGAGAGTGGAGCTGAGGTCAGCAGAGGCCGCATATCGCAGACCCCCCTGGTGGGGTAAAGGTGGCAGTTAGACTTTTCAGTGACCGGCCGTGAAGCAATGGGGGGGTAAGTATAAACAGACTATGTATATCGGCAAATAAATCAGAAGTTGGCAAATATCTATGTGATGTGGCTTAATAGGGGTTGGCAGAGCAGCAGGAAGGCCCATAATTCTAAAATAACCAGGGCGAGCTGTGACATTAATCCCTGATGGAAACCTACTCAAGTATACACATACAGTTTCCGGAATTTTGAAAATAGAAGAGCCCCCTTATACATATTACTATACAGAGAGCCCCCCTCCTTAAACTTTATTATTTGCGAAAGCATGGTGACCATAATATGAAAAGATTGACATACATAGTTCAGTGGAGCAAAGTATGAGCACTGATGGAAAGCTGTGAGAGAAATTTGATGCTCTAATACCACGAAGCACTGGAGGGAACCAATTATAGAGTGCATGGAGTATGGGGGTCTGAATCACCTAAAAGAACATAAGGGCGGCAGGAGGAGGGAATTGGTGTAAACTGACTGTTAATGAGAAATGCAGCAGTTATAGTTCTATGGAAGCTGCTAAAGACTCTAACACACTATATATATTGGGACAATGATTCAACAAAAGTTGTCTGTAATTATGGTGGTTTAGGAAGGGCAAGCTGGAACTTGAACAAAGTATTGTAGCTAATTGCATGACCACTGCCTCTTTGACTGAAGACTTTCTTTCTCTTTTTTTTTTTTTTTTTCTTTTTCTCTTTTTTTCCTTCTCTCTTTCTTTTTCTGTTGTTTAGTCTGCTGAAACATAAAAAAGCTGCATGTAAAGTGAAAAATTATAATAGCTGTTTCTGAAAGGAAAATCATAGACATTTTGTTTATAGAGCTTTGAGAAGTGTAAAAGACGAAACTTACGTTATAATTGGTTGCACAAGGAAAGAGCTTTAAGGCAATGTAATAAATTAAGTCCATAAATACAAAGAATAGGCAGGGAATATATGTGGTAAGCAGCAAGAGATTAACTAAGATAGAAAAACCTGGGGACAGATCCCTGTTCATTGTGTATTAAGGTGGATTGTTGGTGGAAAAATTGTTACAGAGTGCATGATAGTATTTAGGTAACCAAAGATATTTGACAAACCTAAAAAGGGATATGTAAATGAATGAGTAAAGTGTTATATAGGCAAGGAGTCTGCATGAAGCCCACATAGTAGTAGCAAGGAGCAGTAAAAACAATTAACTACGGTATGGGCCACAAGTGATTCATTGTGCTAAGTATATTGGTTTCTCAGGGGAGTTAAAAATAAATACTTTATAATATTTAATACACAGGAGCTGGAGGAAAGTTGGAGCTTGGGTGGCAAGCTCGGTTACAGATTTAAGTGTTAGTATCATATTTTTTCAAGGAATAGAGCGGCCAAATAAGTATACTGGCATTGGAAATATAGACACATTAGGGGAACCTAATAGACAAATTCAAAGAATAACCGCATGACTGTATGAAGTAACAGTAGTATCTAACTGAGGCAAATAGTGAAGATATAGGCTCTAACGGGCTTAAATCAAGGGATTGTGATTCTAAATTAATCCAGGGCACTAGATCATAAGAAGAGGAAATAGGCACAGAGGAAATAACATAATATAGTGTGAAAGTACAGCGTGTCTGCAGGTGTGAGTTTTTATACTTTATAAAAAAGGGATTGAGTAATTAGAAGGCGCAAAAGGGAAAAAAGGAGCACAAATGGAAAAATATGTCACAAACGTGAAAAACAAATCACCAGCAATGCCACTAAAAAGAGATAAAAGGCAGAAAGCACAAAGTGAAATTAGCAATACAGAAGCTAATGTTCAGAGCCCAGAGAGAAATTTAGAAACACAGCTCACAATAAATCAATTGGCAGACCTAATATTACCCCAATTCGAAATTGTTAAAAAAGAGATCTCAGAGTTATCCCAGGAAATCAGGCAATTTTCGATCAGATTAACTGAGGTAGAAAATAGGGTGTCCGATGCAGAAGATAAGTTAATTACTCAAGGGTCAACAATGGATAAACACGCAGAAAAAATTAATGTGTTGCAGGCAAAGATAGAAGATTTGGAGGATAGGTCACGGCGGAGCAATATCCGTGTAGTTGGGCTGCCCGAAACAAACGGACAGGAAGACCTACTGACCTTTGGTGCAGTTACATTACCCAACCTGCTAGGTATGCAACCCGTAAATGGGGCTTTGCTGGTAGAGAGAGCACATAGGATCGGAGCACTAAGACAACCTAGAGAGAGCAACACCAGGCCAAGAGTACTCATCATTAAATATTTGAATTTTCAGGATAAAGCCAGCATAATGTATCACTATAGAAAGAACAGAACACTTTTGATAGGGGACAAACCAATTTTGATCTTCCAGGATTTTTCGGTGGAGACATCGGGGAAACGGCGTGCTATGGCACCGTACTGTACAGTGCTGATAAAAGCTGGGTTGAGAGCCTCTATGAGATATCCAGCAAAAATTACGGTACTGGGGATGGACGGTGTCATAGCACTCAATACGGTAGAAGAAGCAAAAGCTTTTTGTACTGAAAATAATATAGAAGTATAGGATATTAGTAGTTCAGCACGAACACAGAATAAGGATGTTGTGGAATAGAGAAAGAGATGAAGAGGGGGGGGGGGTGGGGGAGTGGGAGGTCCAGGGGGTGGGGATTGCACTTTTTTTTTTTTTTTTTTTTTTTTTCCTTTTCTCTTTTCTTTTATTTTTTCCCCTTTTCTGACACCTAATAGAATAGAAAAGGATGAGTGTGGCAATTAATTGTGTATCATGGAATGTGGGAGGGATAACCTCCCCCATTAAGCGCAAGAACATTTTTAAATTATTGAAAAAGCAAAAGCCTGACATTATATTTCTGCAAGAATTGCACCTAAAAGCGGCTGAAATAGATAAATTGAGAACTAATTGGCTGGCAGAAGTCATTGCAACCCCATGCGTGTCACGTAAATGTGGGGTAGCTATACTATTGAATAGAAGTTTAGATTATGAGATATTAAAAACAAAATTGGACCCTCAGGGTAGATTCATTATTATGCAAATCAAAATAGATGAGAGAATATGGACCCTGTGTAATATATACGCACCCAACACATTTGAAGCTAATTTTTGGCAGCAGATAATAAAGGAACTGACACCGTATTTAGGCCAGAATTTGATAATAGCAGGCGACATGAACACAACGTCATATCCTGACAGCGATAGATCTAAGGTGGGTCGCAGACAGGCATATCATCGGGAGGCAAGAATTTTTCGTAATTTTCTGAAAACTATTAAAGTACACGATATATGGCGTTTGCAACATCCGGACGAACGATCTTATACGTGCGAATCTAAGGCACATCGATGCTTTTCCAGAATAGATATGTTCTTAATAGATGAACATCTTTTAAAACATGAAATCAGGACACACATAGAAGAGATAATAATATCGGACCATTCAATAATCAGTTTCAGGATACTATTCCATGATAGGTCGAGCTCTAGGATAAACACTTTCAGATTTCCTGGCTATATGTCGGACACTCCAAAATTTAGTAACTGGGTCTCAAACAAGTGGAAAGAGTACATCGCATTCAACAGAGATTATGCCGATGAGCTGGAGATTTTGTGGGAGGCAGGTAAAGCGGTCATACGCGGCGAGATAAAGGTATATATGGTTAACTTAAATCGTAAAAATAAGGCGAGAGAAATTCAATTGGCAAATCAAGTTAGAAATGCATACGTGAGGTACTTGAATAGCTCTAACCGGGTTAACTGGGAAAAATATGTATATGCAAAAACAGAAAGGGAACAATTTATGAAAGAAAAATGGGCACATGAAGAGGCAAAATGTAGGGCAAGATTCCAAGGAGTACAGGGAGTTTCGGCAAAACACTTAGCTAAGATAACTAAGTTTCGTAAGAAACAAAATATAATCTCCACAATTAAGGAAGGTAAGAATACATACACCAGCCCTACAGCAATTAAAGAAGCATTTTTTCAATTTTATCAAAAGCTATACTCGAAGGAGGAAGTAAACACAGAAAGTAAGCAACAATTTTGGGAGCAGATAAAAATTCCTAAAGTAACGCCTGAGGCACTACAGCAGATTAATTCTCCAATTCTGGAAGGAGAGGTGTTAAGAGCTATTCAAAAAGCCAAATCAGGAAAAGCTCCTGGGCCGGATGGCCTCTCGGCTGAATTTTATAAGATGACTTCAGAAATAATAATAGGGACGTTAACTAAGTTATATAACGGTTATTATATTAAGAAAGAAATGAAATCCCCTTATTTTTCGGACGCAATTATATCATTAATATTAAAAAAAGGGAAAGATGCTACAAATTTATCATCATATCGCCCTATCTCATTATTAAATCATGACTACAAGATATTAATGTCTATAATAGCGGATAGATTAAAAAAAGCAATATCAGATCTAATACATCCAGATCAGGTCGGGTTCGTACCAGGAAGGAATTCTGTACGTAATATGAGACGGGTGTTAGCAACGGTGGAGCATTTTTTTTGGGCCGGGCAGGGCACCGCGGGGCAGAGAAGGAAACGGGGAGATAAAGATATTGCAATAGTAACAATAGACGCCGAAAAGGCATTTGATTCTATAGGATGGGACCACCTCTTTGAATCTCTGGAGAAGTTTGGCCTTGCCGGTGCCCTGCTCGACCTGATTAAACTGATCTATAAGACACCGAAATCACAGCTGCTAATCAATGGGGAATTATCTAAACCAGTAGTTCTTGAAAGGGGAACTCGTCAAGGGTGTCCACTTTCCCCTTTATTGTTTGACATTGCGCTCGAACCACTTGCCATATATATTAGACATAAAGTAGCCCCACTGAAGATAGGGGCAGAAAGAATGACGATCTCGCTCTACGCGGATGACATTTTACTTTTTTTGTATGACACAGTTACCTGTATCCCACAACTTCTACAGATTATCAAGGTATTTAGCTCATTCACAGGCTACAAAATAAACCCCGCGAAATCCGAAATCTTATGGATAAATAAAACTAAGGCGAGTCAAAACACAATTTTTAAAGAGGTCCAGTATATTAGTTATCTAGGGATCAAAATTTCACGGAACCCTGGTGAGTGGTATCAGTTGAATTATAAAGAACTATTCGATAATATGGAATCAGAAATAGGAAAGTGGAACATGTATTATTTGTCACTATCTGCCCGTATCATACTGATAAAAACAATTTTCTTCCCAAAGATATTATTTCGCATGCAAAATTTACCATTAGTGATTGAAAAGAAAGATATTGACAAATATAATAGAGCATGTTCATTATTTATCTGGGGCAAGCAGAAGGCCCGTATATCTACTGAAAAACTGAGTTATGCAAAAAAACATGGTGGATTTGCCTTCCCTAATATTAGGTATTATAATTATGTAACTTTGATTAAATTCGGAATAGACTGGTTAACCGAGTCAGAATATATTACCTATTATAAACTAGAAACTGAGATAGTCAAACCTTTCAATCTGAAAGCAATACTGCATTGTCCGTATAGGAACTTACCAAGTAATGTGGTGAATTTAGTAACATTCACTAGTATAGTTTGGGCATGGCAAAAATATTGTGATACAGTGGGTCAAGAATACCAAGTGTCAGCACTGCTGCCGATTGTTGGGTGTGTAGATTTTTCACCGGGGCTACATAACAGGATCTTTCGTGAATGGCAAGGCATGGGATTGGAATACTTCTCACAAATAACAACGGGGCCGGAGGGATTAATACGAACCTTCGAGAGCTTGGCGACAGAATATAATTTACCCGCTAAACATTTTTATACATACCTCCAGATAAGACACTATATAAACACTTATATTATGAGATATGGTGCGGACTGGTGTCAGCCCGGGATTGAGCCGGGTCTAAAGCTATATCAGGCTGGAAAGCGGTCTATAGCTATATGGTATCAGAATATAATACAGAGATTAGGAATGAGACAAATAAATTTGAATACGGAAAAATTTCTCAGATATTTTCCTTCCATACAAAGCGAAAATATAGTGGATAGTATTAAAAGGGCGGAGGAAGCCACGGAGAGAATTAGTTGGCGGGAGTCGCATGCAAAATTGATAAATAATTTTTATTTGACGCCAGAGAGAATTAGTGGTTGGGCCAGAACAACTCCAATAAGCTGTTATAAATGTAACCACGTAAAAGCAGATCTGATGCATTGTTTATGGAGCTGCCCGAAAGTACAGCAATTCTGGCGAAAAATTCAGTTCTGGCTCAACAAATATTTAATTGTTAAAATAAATTTGGAAGCAATACAGATATTTTTTTTGTATCAGACGGAAAATATAGGAGATAAAAATCTTACAAATTTGGCCATTTTGGCAGCACGCAGTCTCACATTCCAGAAATGGAAACATAAAGAGGTGCCAAATATGAAGGAGTTTATAAACAGCATGAAATTTCAAATGATAGTGGAAAGACAGGATCTAAAAAGCACAGAGAAACATTACAAAAGGTATTTCAGCAAGTGGGAAAAATATATCGAAGCCTGGCCGAGGGCGTTACAGCTGCAGTTTCTTGATCCTTTACAAAGCTCAGTTCCTTTTCTAAATCTAGTAGTAGCAGGAACTTTACCGGCACATTGGGTGAGGAGATGAGGCAACACATCCATCCTGGATATAAATAAAAGAAAAGTACAAGAGGGGTTTTTTTTTTTTTTTTTTGTTTTTTTTTTTTTTTTGTGTGTCTCCCCCCCCCCCCGGCCTTCGACACTCTCGCCCGTAGTAAATAAGTTTTTCTTAGATAAAAATGGTAGATGTTGCGCGGACATTGACGAAAAGTAGATATAGAAGATGTTGA
Source organism: Bombina bombina (assembly GCF_027579735.1). Classification (NCBI taxonomy): domain Eukaryota; kingdom Metazoa; phylum Chordata; class Amphibia; order Anura; family Bombinatoridae; genus Bombina; species Bombina bombina. Next base: position 306,882,432 of record NC_069503.1, read on the forward strand.
GAAAGTAGCCCCAATAGATCGGATAGAAGATATGAAGGGTCTGAGAGAAGTATTGGATACCCGCAGGGTGGTAGTTATAGAAACACCAGATAAAGGTCGTCATCTCAGAGTGGTCATTAATCCCAGGTTTAAGAGTAAAAATGAACATGGACAAATGTATGTATTGGAAGACAGAGAATAAGACTGGCAATTAAGTATTGTGTACCGGGATGGCCTTTATTAGGTCAGGAAGTGAATTGGATAGGAATATCATAGGTCTTATTTCCCGGGGATACCCGGGGGAAAGGATATTTGATTCAATGTATTGATGTTCCTAATGTGTTATTATTTTGTTGGTCTCCGTTTTTCAGTTTTTCTTAAATCTGTTGTCGGGTTGGTTCAAAGAATCTTTTCAGAATGTTGAGTTAGTTTAAAACTGGTATAGTATAATTTTTAGAATTTAACATATGGTAATTTAAGATGACAATGAATGGAAATGTCACAATGCGGAGCTGCGTCTCCAATGATATGTATTATCAGATATAATTTTCAATAAAAACATTTAAAAAAAAAAAAAAAAAAAAAAAAAAAAAAAAGAAGACTCCGGATGAAGAGGATGCTCCGCGTCGGATGTCTTGAAGATGGACCCGCTCCACGCCGGATGGATGAAGATAGAAGATGCCGTCTGGATGAAGACTTCTGCCAATCTGGAGGACCACTTCGCCCGGCTTGGATGAAGACTTCTCCCGGCTTCGTTGAGGACTTCGGCCCGGATTTGATGAAGACGTCTCCCGGTAAGTCGATCTTCGGGGGGTTAGTGTTAGGTTTTTTTAAGGGTGTATTGGGTGGGTTTTATTTTCCGGTTAGGGTTTGGGCGGCAAAAGAGCTAACTGCCTTTTAAGGGCAATGCCCATCCGAATGCCCTTTTCAGGGCAATAGGGAGCTTAGGTTTTTTTAGATAGTATTTTATTTGGGGGGTTGGTTGTGTGGGTGGTGGGTTTTACTGTTGGGGGGTTGTTTGTATTTTTTTTCCAGGTAAAAGAACTGATTACTTTGGGGCAATGCCTCGCAAATGGCCCTTTTAAGGGCTATTGGTAGTTTAGTTTAGGCTATGGGTTTTTTTTTATTTTGGGGGGTGGCTTTTTTATTTTAATAGGGCTATTAGATTAGGTGTAATTAGTTTAAATATCTGTAATTTGTTTATTATTTTCTGTAATTTTAGTGTTTTTTTTGTACTTTAGCTAATTTAATTTAATTTAGGTAATTGTATTTAATTTAGTTAATTTATTTAATTATATTGTAGTGTTAGGTTAGGTTTTATTTTACAGGTCAATTTGTCTTTATTTTAACTAGGTAGTTATTAAATAGTTAATAACTATTTAATAACTATTCTACCTAGTTAAAATAAATACAAACTTGCCTGTAAAATAAAAATAAACCCTAAGCTAGCTACAATGTAACTATTAGTTATATTGTAGCTAGCTTAGGGTTTATTTTATAGGTATTTAGTTTTAAATAGGAATAATTTAGTTAATGATAGGAATATTTATTTAGATTTATTTAAATTATATTTAAGTTAGTGGGTGTTAGGTTTAGGGTTAGTAACTTTAATATAGTGGCAGCGACGTTGGGGGCGGCAGATTAGGGGTTAATAAATGTAGGTAGGTGGCAGCAATGTTAGAGCCAGCATATTAGGGGTTAATAATATTTAACTAATGTTTGCGAGGTGGGAGTGTGGGGGTTTAGGGGTTATTATAGTGGCGGCGACATTGGGGGCGGCAGATTAGGGGTTAAAAAGTGTAGGTAGGTTGCGGCGACATTGGGGGTGGCAGATTAGGGGTTAAAAAATATAATGTAGGTGTTGGCGATGTTGGGGGAGCAGATTAGGGGTTCATAAATATAATGTAGGTGGCGGCGGTGTCCGGAGCAGCAGATTATGGGTTAAAATTTTTATTATAGTGTTTGCGATGCGGGAAGGCCTCGGTCTAGGGGTTAATAGGTAGTTTATGGGTGTTAGTCTACTTTTTAGCACTTTAGTTATGAGTTTTATGTTACGGCGTTGTACCATAAAACTCTTAACTACTGAGTTTTAAATGCGTTTAGGGATCTTGTCGGTATAGGCTGTACCGCTCACTTTTTGGCCTCCCAGGACAGACTCGTAATACCGGCGCTATGGAAGTCCCATAGAAAAAATACTTTACAAAGTTTACATAAGTCGTTTTGCGGTAAGGCTAAAGAAGTGTGCGGTGCCCCTAAACCTGCAAGACTCGTAATACCAGCGGGCGTGAAAAAGCAGCGTAAGGACCTCTTAACGCTGCTTTTTTACCCTAATGCATCATTTGTAATCTAGCCGATAGGGTGGTAATTAACTTGATATAAGTTATAGATATTAGCTGGGAAGTATATCCCTAGATATTAAAGCTTTTTTTGAGCATATTTAAATGAGAAATTTAGTTCAAGTAGTTTTTTGTATGTTGGGGTAATTTAATACTTATCGCATCACATTTATACTCATTTATTTTGTGGCCGGATAGACTACCAAAATGCTGAATTAGAGAGTATAGGGGAGGAAGGGATAAAAGTGGTTTGGTTAATGAAAGTATTATATCGTCTGTGAATAGCGAGACCTTATATTCTTTAGTGCTTGCCCTAAGTCCGGCGATATCAGGTTCCCCTCTAATTTTAACTGCTAGTGGCTCAATACACAAAGCTAATAATAATGGTGATAATGGACACCCTTGTCGCGTTCCATTTTTTATATAGATGGTTTAGACTGATATCCAGAAAGTTTAATTAATGCTGAGGGGGATGAGTATAAAGCTGTAAGAGCATCATAAAAAGCGACATTTTTTTTAATACAGCAAACATATAGTCCTAATCAACTCTGTCTAACGCCTTCTCTGAATCCAGAGAAAGGAACAAAGAAGGCGTTTCTCAGACAATTGCCAAATTAATCAAGTCAATATCTCTACATGTATTATCAGGTGCTTCTCTATTTTTTATAAAACCCACTTGATGGATGTATAAGATTTTTAAGAAGTCGGTTGGCCAAAATTTTAGTTAATATTTTTACATCCTGATTGATTAATGAAATGGGTCTATAATTTTGACAATGCTGTTAGTTTTTTCTAGGTTTTAATATGACTGCAATTCTTGCCATAAGTATTTCTTTGGGGATTTATTTGCCTTGTAAGATAGAGTTAAATACTTGAGAGAGTTGTGGGACTAAGATGTCCTGTAAGGATTGATAAAAGATATAAGAGTACCCATCTGGACCCGGTGACTTAGAACTTTTTATAGTTTTTATGGCCATTTTTATTTCCTCCTGGGATATAGGTGTGCATTTTATCGGATTTATTTCCATAAATTTAATAGTGGGTATCTATAACTCTGATAGATCTGGCTCCATCCTTGTTTAGTAATTGGTCTATCTCGTCATTTATATTTCTTAGTTGTTTTTTTTTAGGGTTTTTTTGTATATAAATTTTAATTACAGTTATAAAGTAAAATATCATAACAGTATAGAGTTACCGTATGAATATACATTGAGGTACAATAGTAAATTATTATGCCAGGTTCTTGTCCAGTATAAAGTCTTTATGCAAACAAGTTGCTGTTATTTAGCTTTATTCTAATCTATAGATCATTATTCAAACCGATAACAAGATCACTATAAATATAACGTTACCTGCATAATATGACAATGTCTGAATTTGGGGGAAAGGGAGGTGAGGGGGAAGGAGAGAGATGCCCTATCCAAAGATTTCGAAATTATGTGTTGTATGAGGTTGAGGTAATTGCTTTATTTCTAGTGTACATGCTATGATGTGGCTAGTTTGGAGTGTCATGTTGATGTTCATCCCAAAGGAATTGAACATCTGTGAAAGGGATATTTGTGTTGTTCCTTTTATATAGATATGTGCATTTCGTTTAGTCAGAATTAGTTTTTCGGATGAATTTTGGCCAATTCGGAGATTTGGATGCATCCGAATTTCAGAATTGGCACATCCCCAAAAATTCAGAAAATGAATAAATTATTTTCCTAATTTTCAGATCCATTATTCATATTATTCATTATTCAATTTTTTATTGTTCCTAATGTAAACCGCACATCACCGACACTAACTCTAAATCTAAATCATTAAATAAAGCTATTAACCACTAAACTGCCGTTCCCCAACATCGCAGACACTAAACCTATTAACCCCTAGACTGCCATTCCGAAAAATCGCTGACACAAACTAAAGATATTAACCCCTAAACCACAATTCCCAAACATTGCCGGCACAAACTAAACCTATTGACCCCTAAACCGCACCCCCCCACACATCGTCAACACTACCTAAACCTATTAACCCCTAAACCCTCCTCCCCCCACATTGCCAACACTTCCTAAACCTATTAACCCATAAACCGCAGTTGCCCAACATCGCTGACACTAACTAAATCACTAAATAATGCTATTAACCCCTAAAATGCCGTTCCCTGACATTGCCAACACTAACTAAACTTATTAACTCCTAAAACGCCTTTCCCAAACATCACTAAAATGAAATAAACCTATTAACCCCAAAACCTCCATTCCCAAACATCGTCAACACTAACTAAACCGATTAAACCCTAAACCGCCGGCCCCCACATCGAAACAACCTAAATTAAACTATATTAACCCCTAAACCTAACCCTAAACTTAACACCCCCTAACTTTAACATAATTAAAATAGAGCTAAATTAAAGTTACAATTACTAACTAAATAATACCTATTTAAAACTAAGTACAAACTTACCTGTGAAATAAAAATGAAACCTAAGCTAGCTGCAATATAACTAATAGTTATATTGTAGATAGCTTAGGTTTTATTTTTATTTCACAGGTAAGTTTGTATTTATTTTAACTAGGTAGACTAGTTAGTAAATAAATATTAACTATTTACTAACTACCTAGTTAAAATAAATACAAACCTACCTGTGAAATAAAAGTAAAACCTAAGCTGCCTTACACTAAAACCTAACATTACAAAAAAAAAAATTAACATTACAAAAATCAAAAAACCTACCATTACAAAAAATAAAAAACACTAAAATTACAAAAAATATAAAAACTACCATTACAAAAAATAACAAATAAAATTGTCCAAAACAATAAAAATAATTCCTATTCTAATACCCCGTTTAAAAAAAAAAAAAAAAACACCCGAAAATAAAAAAAACCCTAATCTATAATAAACTACCAAAGTCCTTTAAAAGGGTCTTTTGTATGCCCTTAAAAGGGCCTTTTGTAGGGCATTGCCCTAAAGAAATCAGTTCTTTTTGTAAAAAAAGAAAAACAAACATCCCCAAAAAGTATACAAACCTCCACTCAACCAACCCACAAAATTAAAATAAAGTTAAACCTAATCTACCATTTGCCCTGAAAGGGTCATTTGTATGGGCATTGCCCTTAAAAGGGCATTCAGTTGCTTTATTCTAATCTATAGATCATTATTCATTCCATAAACAAGATCACTATAAGTATAACGTTACATGCATAATATGACAATGTCTGAATTTGGGGAAAATAGGAGGTGAGGGGGGATGTGGGGAGGGGGGAAGGAGAGAGATGCCCTATCCTAAGATTTCGAAATTATGTGTTGTATGAGGTTAAGATGATTGCTTTATTTCTAGTGTACAGGCTATGATGTTGCTAGTTTGGAGTGTCATGTTGATGTTCATCCCAAAGGAATTGAACATCTGCGAAAGGCATATTTGTGTTGTTCCGTTTATATAGACATGTGCATTTCGTTTCGTCAGAATCGTTTTTCGGCCAAATTTTGGCCAATTCGGAGATTTGGATGCATCCGAATTTCAGAAACGGCACATCCCGAAAAATTCTGAAAATGAATAAATTATTTTTCTGAATTTTCGGATCCATTATTCATACTCAGAATTTTTCATTGTTCCTAATGTAAACCGCACATCGCCGACACTAACTATTAACCCCTAAACCGCTGTTCCCCGACATCGCCGACACTAACGAAACCTATTAACCCTTAAACCGCCATTCCGAAAAATTGCCAACACGAACTAAACATATTAACCCCTAAACCGCCATTCCCAAACATTGCCGACACAAACTAAACCTATTAACCCCTAAACCGCACTCCCCACACATCGCCAACACTACCTAAACCTATTAACCCCTAAACCCCACTCCCCCCACATCGCCAACACTGCCTAAACCTATCAACCCCTAAACCGCCTTTCCCCGACATCGCCGACACTAACTAAACCTATTAACCCCTAAAACACCTTTCCCAAACATCCCTAAAATGAACTAAACCTATTAACCCCAAAACCGCCGTTCCCAAAAATCGTCAACACTAACTAAACCTATTAACCCCTAAACCGCCGGGCCCCACATCGCAAAAACCTAAATTAAATTATATCAACCCCTAAACCTAACCCTAAACTTAACCCTAAACCTAACACCCCCTAACTTTAACATAAATAAAATAGACCTAAATTAAAGTTACAATTATTAACTAAATAATACCTATTTAAAACTAAATACAAACTTACCTGTGAAATAAAAATTAAACCTAAGCTAGCTACAATATAACTAACTAGTCCTAAAGCCCGTTTACAGGGGCCACTTTTTGCAGTACAGAGGTCCCACCCCTTGCTCTCTCTCTCTCTTTTGTGCTCTCTCCCCCTCTCTTTTGCAATTTCCCCTCTATTTTGCTCTCAGTCCCCATCTCTTCTGCTCTTTCCCCTCTCTTCTGCTCCCCCCCCCTTTCTTTAGCTCTTTCCTATCTCTTTTTGTCTCTCCCCCTCTCTTTCTATTTCTCTCCTCTCTCTCACGCGCCGACCGCACCCAACCACGCCCCGCCACGTCCTGGCCATGCCCACAATCCCACCTGGCCACGCCCACTTTCGCCCCACCGCCGCAAACAGCATGTCAGGTAAGGCCAGGTGTGTTTGTCCTTGTGTTGTCTCTACTGCGCATGACAGCTTCGGACAAACACACTTGGCCTTTTATATTATAGGATAGTTATATTGTAGCTAGCTTAGGTTTTATTTTTATTTCACAGGTAAGTTTGTATTTATTTTAACTAGGTAGACTAGTTAGTAAATAGTTATTAACTATTTACTAACTACCTAGTTAAAATAAATACAAACTTACCTGTGAAATAAAAGTAAAACCTAAGCTGCCTTACACTAAAACCTAACATTACAAAAAAAAAAAAAACTAACATTACAAAAAATAACAAATTAAATTATCCAAGACAATAAAAAATATTCCTATTCTAATACCCCATTTAAAAAAAAAAAACACCCGAAAATAAAAAAACTCTAATCTATAATAAACTACCAATGCCCCTTAAAAGGGCCTTTTGTAGGCTCTTAAAAGGGCCTTTTGTAGGGCATTGACCTAAAGAAATCAACTCTTTCGCTAAAAAAGAAAAACAAACACCCCCTAACAGTATACAAACCCTCACTTTTTTTTTAAAATATCTTTATTTAACACAGCCATTTAAGTAACAGAATAAATAAAAAAAAAACAAAGAAAGTAACATCTGTTATGCATATACACGTCTCGCAGGACGATCAAGGTCTCGCAGGACCAACATAAATCATTGACGTGTCAATACAAAAATCAATTTAAGGCAGTCATGAAAGCGTTAATAATATTTCTGAATCCAATAGAGACTACGATAAAGTAATAAAATGGCTAATTTTCAAAACTAATAAAAAAAAAAAAAATAACCAAGAAAAGAGGGAAGGGGAAAAACAAAATGGGAGAACAAGATCCACCCCTCCTCCTCCCGTAACCCAGAGTACTAACCAGCATCTAAAGTAACAATTCTCTGTCCAAGTTTATTCCACCAAATTTCTATTTCTAATCCAAGTATCTGGAAATTCGCCATGTAGAACTAATTCTGCGAAACTCACTGAAGCCAGAAATGGTCTCAGAATCTGTCTCTGCACAGCACTTGGGTATGTCTTAATAACCGGAGCCCAGCCTATTAAAAACTCTTTCATTTTCCTTTCAGATACAAACTGAGAATGGAAGGATTCAAAAATATTCTGGGCTTGAATATCCCCTAAAACTTGTGTCAAACTGGGGGGACTCTTTGCAATCCATTTTTTTTTAAATATTATACCTAACTGTTAGTATAATTGTATTTAGAATACGCATTCTCTCCCTTCCTCTTATCTCCGGAAAAAGCAACACTATATTTTCGAGAGAGAAGACAATTGAACTTGCAAAGACCCTGTTATACCAGAATTGGACTTTCAACCATAATTGAGAGATCTTTGGACAGGCCCATAACATGTGGCAAAGGTCAGCCCGCGTAAATGCGCAGTGTTCAAATCGAAAATTTTTATTAGGGAAATATTTGGCCATTGAAGCCGGAGATAAATACGAGTTGTTTAATAATTTTAAGTGAGATTCTTTCCAATTTGTAGGCAATGGAAGTTTCGCCACTCTCGCAAGACTATTACTTATTCCCTCAGGATCTATAGAGCTAATGTATGGGCGCCAGAACTTAATCCGCTTATCTTCCTCCAGCATGCCTTGCTTAGTCAGCATAATATCATAGATTAGCGAAATTGATGAATCACCAAGAATGAATTTTCTAATACAAGTCTTAAGTTCGGACCAATCACATCTCTCGCCAGTATGCCAATTCTGAGCATTAACAAAATGTCGAATCTGAAAATATGCAAACCGATGCAGCCTAGAAAGGGAGAATTGTTCCCTAATTGTTTCCCAGGGAAACATCAGTAGGTCGTCATCAACTAGTTGATGAACATATTCTAACCCTTTAACCTGCTACTCATAAAAACATTTCTGATCTAGGCCAGGAAGGAACTGGGGATTCCCCCTGATCGGAAGGTATTCAGAGAAAGATGAATCAATTTTAAGCAGTTTACAAAGTCTATACCATGCTATAATAATATTCCTAAATGACCTTAGTGAAGATACCTCTGGGGGGAGAGACTGGGGAGTACAGTGAATCAGGGCTTTCAGCGACCATGGTTCCACATAATATGATTCAAGATCAAAGGTAGTCACTAACTCAGCCCGGGAGATCCAATCAAAAATAATCTTGCCCAAAGAAGCATAATTGTATAGTCTGATATTAGGCAAAGCCAATCCCACACCAATGTATTTTTGCGCAAGCCTATTAAGCGATAGTCGAGGCATTTTAGATTTCCATATGAACTTTGAGAACCAGGCTGCCAGTTTCTTCAAGTCCTTATTCAAAATCAGTAGAGGTAAATTTTGCAAATAATAAAGAATTTTTGGAAAGATTATGGTTTTAATCAGAGTAACAGAGGCTGTAAGTGATAAGGGGAATGCTGCCCAAATCTTAAGATCCTCTTGAATTTTCTGAAATAGCCAACCGAAGTTAGCCTGGTACCATAGTTTCGGATTTCTATTAATCTCTAATCCCAAATAACGAACAGCATCTACTTCATGGAAGATTGTTACAAGTTGGTTGGGGCACCGAGTCCCAAGCCACATCAATTCGCTCTTCTCCATATTGATCTTATAGCCTGCAAATGTACTAAATTGATTTATCACAGATATCACATTTGGGATAGTGTCAACTGGTTTATTAAGAAAAAGTAAAATGTCATCAGCATAGAGTAGTATTTTCAGATTTTTACCTCCTAATGGGATCCCGGGAAGGATCTCACGAAACTTGATGGCCAGGGGTTCTAATACAATATTGAAAAGCAGGGGGGAAAGCTGGCAACCCTGTCTTGTTCCTCTTTGTAGAGGGATCTTGGGAGAAATCGTACCATTAACTAATAAGTACGAAATAGGATTCTGATGAATCTTTCGAACAAAGTCAGGGAAATTACAGATAAAACCAAATTTACAAAGAGCTGAAAACATATGTTGCCAAGAGATGCAATCAAAAGCTTTGACTGCATCTAAGGTAATAGCCGCTATATTTTTTAAATCAGACCTCTCCCTACCCTGTTCTGAGTTCCAGATAAAATCAACTAATGTTGTAAATTTCCTTATATTCTTAGAAGAACACCGAGATGGCATAAAGCCCACCTGGTCTGTGTGGATGAGTTTCTCCAGACATAGAACCAATCTGCTAGATAAAATAGAAGCAAGGATTTTATAGTCTGCGTTAATAACTGAGATAGGCCTATAAGAGGCCGGGTCCTCTGGATTTTTTCCCTTTTTAAGAATTAAGGAGTTGTTAGCAGCCGAGAAAATCAAGGAAGGTATATTGCCCGATATATAATAGCTATTATATAGCTTTTCTAATATAGGGACAAGCAGCTCAGATAAAGTTTTATAAAATTCTATAGGTAGCCTGTCTGGACCTGCTGCCTTGTTCAATTTAGCCCGAGATATTGCACTACTAATTTCCTCGGCTGAGATAGGGGCATTCAACATATCTAGCTCTTCTAGTTGAATTTTGGGTACCGAGATAGAGGACCAGAAGTTTGTTTCATTGTCGTGATTAAAATCTGCTTCTGCATATAAACATCGGTAAAAATCATGGAAAATTCCTGCGATTTCATCCGTGTCTGAGGTGCATCTACCCCTATGCTGTATCACAGGAATAAGATTTTTATTTTTCTTGGCTTTGACTAATCTCGCCAAACTTTTAGCTGAACTTCCATGAATGCTCTTAAATCGTAAATTGATTTTTAGCTCTTCTTCCTGATGTTTTTGTCGCAGGACGGAATCTCTCTCTTTCTTGGCATTTAAATATAGATTCCAATTATTCCTGGAATGCAGACACCGAAAGTTCCTGAAAGCATTTCTTACCTGGTTAGATAATTGGACATCTCTAGCCTTAATTTCTTATTCCTAGCATACAAAAATCCCTTAATTTCACCCCGTAAAACCGCTTTGCCAGCTTCCCAGAAGGTTTGAATTTTATACTGGTATGCTGAATTAAACCCAGAGTATTCATCCCATTTTCCTTTCAACCAGCCAATAAATCTAGGGTCATTAGATAAAAACCTGGGATAAAAAAATCTAGGGCTCTTACCGCCAATCCTATCTTGCGAGAGCAGCGAAACAGAAATTATTGCATGATCAGAAATCATAATCTCTCCGATTTCAGCCTCTAATTTGCCACTAGAAAAAGAGACTGAAGTCAAAAACAAATCTATGCGAGAAAACGTTCTGTGCGCTTTAGATTCACAGGTAAAGTTTTGTTGATCCGGGTTCAACCCACACCACACATCATGAACCTGTAACTTCTGACAGAATTTCAAAAAATATTTATTCTCTGACATATTTTTAGATGAAAGCCTGTCCACTTCCTGATATAAGGTCATATTAAAGTCCCCACCAATTATTAAATTCTCTTTAACATATGGGAACAACTTAATTTTAATTTTATCCCAAAATTCAGAATTAAATTTGTTGGGTCCATAAATATTACACAAAATAAATTTGGTCTTATTTATATAGATATGCAGAATAATAAATCTGGCTTCTGGGTCTATCTCAGCCTGAATAATCTTATAATCAAGAGACTTGTTTATCAGGATCGCGACCCCACATTTCCTACTTCTGACTGAAGAAGCAATCACCTCCCCCACCCATTTGATCTTAAGTTTATTAGCTTCATGGACATCCAGATGAGTTTCTTGGAGGAAGGAAATATCAGGATTCTTCCTTGCTAGGAGTTTAATAATAAGTTTATGTTTAGAGGGCGAAGAGATTCCTCCCACATTCCAAAAGTCCATTAATTAGTATGAACTACTTCTCTCTAAGAATCTTAAGTAGGAGGAGGAGGGGGGGAAAGGAAAGGGGAAGAGAAAAAAAAAAAACGTATATATAAAATAACTAAACAACCGAGAGGCCTCCATATCCTTACAAAACAAAATAAAATAAAAAGTCTTCACTTTTGACAGTCTGTCGATCAATTTTATCATAAGCAGAATCCCTTATCAATGAGTACCTCAGATTTCTAAAAAACACTTGTGACCTAAACAATAATTTACCCATAGTTATACTGGCTAATGTCAACCTCACTCAACGTCACTTCCCTCACCTCAGAGAAGGTCAGGCGAGATCCCCCGTACTCAACTATTATTTTAGCCGGATAAATCATTCGGGCTTGTATACCTTTATTAATAAGTTGAGTACAAAGGGGGGCCATCGTCCGCCTCCTCTGCGAGGTCTCTGTAGAGAAGTCCTGAAACAAGAGGACTTTATTGTTACCAAAAATTAGAGGGTCCTTCAATTTTTTAAATAGCTGCATTACTTCTATTTTGTCCTGAAAATTTAATATCTTACATATACACATTCTACTTCTACCCTGAGCTGTCTCTGCATTTTTTTTGGTACCAATTCTATGAGCTCTCTCAACCAAGATAGGCAATCTGGATTGTGGGACTCCCAGTCTCTGTGGTAATATCATAGAAGTAAACTGTAACAGATCCTCGAATTCAGTAGATTCTGGGAGACCAACAATTCTGATATTGTTTCTTCTCGCCCTGTCCTCTAGGTCATCAAGTCGCCCCTGGAGGTTATTGATTTTAGAATCCTGTTGGGTAATTATGCTATCTTGGCCGTTGACCTGATCCTCCAGGTCAGAAATCCTGCTCTCTGCTTCCTGCATTCTAGTAGAAAATTGTCTTACTTCTGCTGAAAGTGCTGACATTTCAGAAGAGATTGAGCCCAACTCATTTTTAATTATATCAAATTGAGGTGAAAATAGATCAGATAGTTGAGCAATCAGAGAATCAGCAGAATTAGACAATGGTTCTATCGTGCTATCGAAGCTGGCTTCGGGAGCTTTAGCTTTTTTATCTTTAACTTTACTCTGCATTCTGGGAGAGGATGATTTCCCCTGTGATAGAAATTTATCCATAAATTAGAAAGGACAATATAGAAGTGAAACAATCGTGCGTGCAGCGGAAAAACAAGTGGGTGACAAAAAAAAGAAAAAAAATTGGTGATACCGAGGAACTGGGGCAACCCGAACCCTCCTAGTGAATTAGAATATTTGATTGTTATTTAAGATATGTCTCAGTGACATATAATAGTGAAGAGTGAGGGGAAAAAAAAAATTGTGCAGTGCTCTAGTGTACATCTTAACAATACGTGAAAAAGGCTGAAGCAACGAAAAATTATCCCAACAGCCGCATTTGTATATAAGAGCTCTTAATTATGAACTCACTAGAGAAGTAGATATGATTTATCAATTACACCCCAATACGAGAAAAAAGAGTGGATTTGGAGAAGAGAATTCACAACAAACAACTATGGACAGGAAACAGAACCACTGCTTTTTAGGATAGCACCCAAGGATTAAATTGTTCTACCTGGATATACTAAAGGTGGTCTTGTAGATTCAAGCTAGAGATCACTATACCAGGTTGATAATTGCACCCTGAAAATAATATATAAACCTAGCTATGTAGTTCTCCCAGTAGCTGGAATTTAATAAGAAAAAGAAGAACCTAAGAAACAAATCAAAACAGTTCTCACAGTCAGCAACACTTTTAAGTTGCTAACATGGGAGTCTGAATTCAAGTTGTGGCAGGAAATAAGATAATCAAATTCTAACTGCTGGTTTAATGCATTCCCCTAAAATGAACTTAAGCCCATAAGGACGACTGACCCAATAATGTATACACACTGGAAAGAGTTCAGTCTGGAATAACTATAAAAAAGACAATCCTTCAATACATTGAAATGCATCTATACAACATCTGTAGAATGATAATCCTTTATAACATTGAAATGCATCTATACAATATATATTAGCTCATGCGTCTAAAGAATGAGAACACCAGCTAGAAAAATGCACCAGACAAATCTGGTGGGAATCTTGCAGTGTGAAATTACCCTTCCTTTATTTCTCCCGTTTCCTCTGCTGATCTTATACTTAATTAAGCACTATAACTTCACATGGACAAAAAAGAAAAAACTTGCTTCAGTAATTTCACCTGGAAAACCAGAATCTTGCCACAGCTAATCAAAGACTTGTAAAAAAACCAGTTGCTTTACATAGAGTCAGCTGTCTTTGAATTAAGCTAGCGGGTTGTGCAAGAATTATAAGTCCTATATAAAGTCAGGACAAAAAGAGCAACCACCCACTACCCCAGTAATATTGCTCTAAGAGCTGGTATTAACGACAGTGGGGTACAGGGCTGAAAAAGTCGAGGTCCTCTCGCACTATCCCACTCCTGTGGGGTGCACTGCTTCCTACTTAGTCGTGAGTCATAGGATCCTTATTCTTGAAGCAGGCCCTAACCAACTGAGGACATTTTTTCTTTTTTTTTAAAGGAACAGAGTTCACCATATAGCGTTGGCCTCGAGGGAAGAGCTGATAATTTTATCCCAGCGGCTATATTCAGAGCCAACACCGACAATAGTTCAAAAAAACAAGTCAAGAAGTTAAAAGGCTACCTTTAGATGAATGCTGGTCTCCAAACTCCAAAGGACCTGTACCTGCTTCTATCCCCTTGCCGGCTATTGAAAAATTCCTGCTGACCGGGACACACTTGAATTACCTCCGCCGCTCACCAGGGAGCATCTGAAGGTATGACCCGGCACCGGGTCTCGTATACAAACGGCTATTTCTGCGAACTCCAGGTATTAGGCATATGAACCAGCAGTAGAGTCCAACCTGCGGTAGGCTACTTGGCTCGGCGTTATGAGTTTAGCACAGGACTGGCAATCTGTTGCTCACCAGGGAGCGTCTGTAGAAATGGGGCTAAGTCCGGACCTGGCAAACGATCCCAACCGCTAGCAGCTTCCTTCTGGGAACCTCACGGAACTTGTACACGCCAGGTATGATTGCCGCCCAGGCAAACAGGTGTTGCTTCGGTCAGGTCAGGTCCGTTGTAGACTGTATCAACTCGCCCGGGTTAGTCTTTATCAGTGACGGCTTGTTGAAAGGAGTGCCTTTTCTTTTAAAATGAGACACACAAAAAACAACTGCCAGGCAGCTGTAGTCAAATGGCTGATCGAAACTTCAAGCTCTCATGCGGGTCGAGACCCAGCTGAGCGCCACACTCGATATCCTCGGCTACTCCCAAGGCAAGTGGCGGAGAGCGGGGAGCTGATAGAACGGCGTCCTCTCACAGCACCGGCATGCAGGTGAGCTGCATGACTCCTCCCCCAACGGAAGTCCACTCGAGATGGCTCTTAAAAGGGCCTTTTGTAGGGCATTGAACTAAAGAAATCAACTCTTTCGCTAAAAAAGAAAAACAAACACCCCCTAACAGTATACAAACCCCCACTTAACCAACCCACAAAATTAAAATAAAGTTAAACGTAATCTACCAATTGCCCTGAAAAGGGCATTTGTATGGGCATTGCCCTTTAAAGGGCATTCAGCTCTTTTGCTGCCCATTAAAAATGAAAAAATGGCTATTCTAAAAAAAAAAAGAAACCCACCCCAAAAAGAAAAAAAAAAATAACAAACGAATTATCCAAACTAATACAAATTATTCCTATTCTAAGAATTAGTCAAAAATTACAAACAGGACAGAATGCTACTTATTCAAGCCTAAACTAACCCTTGCTATTTCATTTACTTTCAGGTATGTCCCCCATCTAAACTGCTGTCTCTTCCTGGACCTTTTATAACACTGCTTTATAACTTATTCTATGGTATTTCCCCCATCTAAACTTCTTTCTATGCCTGTATCTGATCACATCCTGCCACCATTTGCATTTCCTAATTTTTTAACTTAGCTTAATTAATTGACTAATCCCCACCCAATTTTGTTTTATGTGCATCTATCCCTTTGATCTAGTTCTTAATTGTCTCACATGGGTGTCGTCACTCATCTCCCACTGAGTGTCTCCACTCAGTTTAACGGAGCTGTCTGCAGAAACCCTATAAATTATAAGTGACATCTTTAAGTTGCAAGTATTGAACAAGATTTGAAGAAGATTTGAGGCAAGCTAAATATTTTCTCTTCAAAACCAAAATTTTGCTCTTAAAATTCTGCTATGTTTTCAGAACTGCTTTTCCTTTTAACAGCCTCATGCCTATTCCACAGGCATGCTCACATGCGCATACCTTACCCTTCTCCACAGGCAGTTTATATAGGTCCCTCTCTCCTTTCCTCTCCTTACCTTAGCTCTCATTAACTACTTTCTATTTTAAAATCTATGTCACTAAACTGCACCACCTCACAGAAATGCCCCACTGCTATAAATCTCATTCTCACCTACTCTTACTTTCCATCTTGCTGCCATTAGCATCAGGTGACATCTCTCCAAATCCTGGGTCCACCCTCATTCCCACCATTACCCAATCACGCACTCCTTATAGTAACTTTAATAAAAGCAACACACATAACCTCATTTACATCAAATGCATCCCATATGCACACAATCCTTTCACTTGCGCACTATGGAACTGTTGCTCTGTCGGCAACAATCTTACAACCATTCATGACCTTTTTATTTCAAATGCTTTCACCCTTTTGGCAATTACCGAAACCTGGCTATCTCCTTCTGACACCGTTTACACTGCTGCTCTCACACATGGTGGTGTTCACTTTAGCCATACCCCTAGGCCAGGTGAGAAACGTGGTGGCGGTGTTGGGATCTTGCTCTCCCCCTCCTGCACTTATCAGTACCTACCTCCAACCCCATCTCTCTCCTTTTCTTCCTTTGAAGTCCACTGTATTCACATGTTCTCCCCCCTCTCCATCAAAGGGGCAGTCATCTATCGCCCTCCTGGACCTACCTCCCATTACCTTGACAACTTTGCCGCCTGGCTTCCTCACTTTCTCTTTACATATATACCAACCCTAATTCTTGGGGACTTCAACATTCCCATTGACAACCCGTCTGCCCCTGCTGCCTCTAAACTTCTTTCACTCACATCCTCCTTCGGTCTCTCACAATCCACCCTATATCCTACCCACCGTGATGGACACTCCATCAACTTGGTATTTTCCTACCTTTGTCCTATATCTAACCTCACCTGTCACCCTTTTCCCATTTCAGACCATCACCTGGTCACCTATAATATTAATGCAACAGCTAAACCAACTCCTCCATCCCACCCCCGCACCTGTAGAAATCTACATGCTGTGTATCCACTCCAATTTTCAAAAAATATTCAAGATCTCCTCCCTCACACTTCCACTTTAACCTGCCCTGATTTCTCAACAGCCCACCATAACAAAACTCTCTCCTCTGCACTAGACACACTTGCCCCTCCCCAGCTACGCAAAACATCACACCGTCAGTTGCAGCCCTGGCACTCTCAGCAAACACGCTATTTGCAAAAATGGTCCCGTACTGCTGAGCATGTCTGGAGGAAAACTCACTCTGAACCTGACTTCATACACTATAAGTTTATTCTTCGTTCATACACTTCTGCCCTTCACTTAGTTAAGCAAACCTACTTCTCTTATATCTACTCTTTCCTCAAACCCTAAACAACTCTTCTCCACCTTTAACTCTCTCCTCTACCCTCCTGCTCCACCCCCCTCATCTGTCTTTAGTGCTCAAGACCTGGCAGACTACTTTTTTTTTATTGAGGCATATACTGTAGACAAACAAAATACAGTGCCTTATATTACAATATCAAATGTATACAGACAATCCAAAGGGAAAAATAGACGTTAGTAGACAACTCCAGTATACATTAGGGATTTGCCAAAGTAAATGTAAACCTTCTAATGTGCTCTAAAGGCCACTCTTGGGCCTCGTTGATAAGTAGGACAAAGGTGGTAGTGAAGGTCATCATGAGGTAGAGTAGAACACTTTTGGGCCTCAAAATAAACCTCTTTTTTAATAAATAGGTTAAAAAAATGCACACTGTAGATTTTATATTAGAATTTAACTTGATTATATATGGTTTTAGTTAAAATATACCCTACCATCCCCTAGTAGGTTGTAAACAATATTTAAGAATTAGCAAATAATCTTGCTAGGATTGTTAAAACAAGGCATGTTAAAAGGTGTCAATGAAGAATATTAAGGCTAAACGGGCAAGGGTAATATGGCCACACAGTTGCAGTGTAAACAAAGAGTATATTGAACTTAATAAACCAGAGTAACTGCAAACTGTAGTTATATATAATATATAGTAAAGTGTTCCCTATTACTTTATAGGCAATAGCCATAGAAGGGATCTCCTACCTATTCAGCATTGGCTTTACCGGTGCCCCCAGATTCAAACACAGCGGTACTAGGGTTGAGCCCCAGAAGGAGTCTCTCTCCCACACATTAGTAGCCCTTTCCTGGCCCCTTAGTTAAGATTCAGCATTGGTAGGGGAAGCCTAGGGGTCTGATATGAGACAGGTAATTAGCAACTTATAGTAATTATTTAGCCTGTAAATTAAAGGGAATGAAAGTGTCACTCATTTTGTAGCTTCTGAGTAATATTAAACCACTTGGTAGTTATTTATGAAATATCATAAATCTTAAGAGCAGCTTCAGAACACTTCCTGTCTATAGAGCATTATGGCATGGAGCAGATATGAAGAGTTACACAGATGTAGCCTCATATATGGTTGTGTAGAGATAGGATCCCCAGGTTGCGAACTATAGTAAGACACCCTTCCAATTAAGAGAGAGGAGGATTACCATCAATACATTAAAGTTATTAGGACAGAACATACGTGTTTAAATTAATATGGAATGAAACTGGTGTCATACATATAGGTATAAGTAGTAGAAAACAGCTCTAAAGCGGCTAGGGAGAATTTCAATATGAAGATACAGAAATTGTGGGAAGTCTAATTAGACCAAGATTAGTGATGTTACCACGATAACAGACATAACAATTGTAAGAGCTAGGCAGCTGCAAACTCCTACCGATAAGTGATCAAATATTCTCTGGTTATAGCTGTTCAGTTGTCAGACAATAATCATCTTCACATAAAGGCCCCTATTTATCAAAGGTCTTGCGGACCTGATCCGACAGTGCGGATCAGGTCCGCAAGACCTCACTAAATGCGGAGAGCAATATGCTCTCCGCATTTAACATTGTACCAGCAGCTCACAAGAGCTGCTGGTGCAACGCTGCCCCCTGCTGACTCGTAGCCAATCGTCCGCCAGCAGGGAGGTGTCAATCAACCCGATCGTACTCGATCGGGTTGATTTCCGGTGATTCCTGTCCGCCTGCTCAGAGCTCAGAGTCTAAAGACTCGCCAGAAACACGGCCCTTATATAAATATGATAAATATGGGCCAAAGTATTTAACCAAAGGAATATAGTGGTGGGGGAAAGGCTAATAAACTTGTTGTGCATGAGTCCCTAGAAAAAAACAAACACAACACAGGATAAACTGGAGTGTGTAAACGTAACAAGTCTCTCAACCTATTCCCAATCGACCCAAAACACAATCCGCTTTAGGGTTTACAGTCTCACCCAACCTTGCGTAGTGAAATAGGCAACCATCAGAGAAGGGATTTGGGGGGGTAAAGGGTTACTCCACTGGAAGGAAAGTACCTGTCTTGCATCCATCTTTTAAACGATGTCACTGAGATTTGTGCTAAAGTACCCGGCTTGGCCGGGCCGCCAGCAGTGTTCAGTTGGTAAATCAAAGTATCCTGTTAGAGCCAAATGTAAGCTGGAGGTTTGACGTCGCTACCTTGGGCTATAGCCACCAATTGTAGCTCTGAAGTGACCGTGCCTATTCGAGTGCCATTCCGGAGCATATTAAGGTATGATGGGTGACCCACAAAATCAGACGACAGCCCAGCAGCTGTTAGGTCTCCATCCCTTATCTTCAATGCGACCCCGCACTTAGTTGTAGGTTCTGTGTAAGATTCTCTCTTCTCTGCAGTATCGTCCACCACCGGTGCTCCCATTGTAGTGGAGAGATAGGCTGGCTCCACATATATGTATTTCTGGGGGGTTGCATAGGACTCCTCAGATGCCTTGATTTCTCTATTATTGCGTGGATTACCAAGAGGAGTCGTCAGAGAAATGCTTGAGTCCTTAGCATCCAAGGGAGAGTAAAGTGCATCTCTAAGGGTGCCTGAGAAAGTAAGTTTCCTATTTCACTACGTAAATGAGCAGCCTCCATGGTGAGTATGCCTATATCAGGGGATAGTCAGCATGTAGCTTTGTAATGGAAGGTCCTACAGTGTCTTGCGGGATGTCACTGCACTGTAACAAAAGGGCCAGCTCATGCCCTGCCAGGGGGTTATGTAGTAGGCCGTGACCTGAAGTATGTTCCGGTAGACTGAATCTGTTATCCAAACTGTAAGATGTTGAGATCAATCAAGGGGGCTTTCTCTGCTGTGAAAGAGTCAATGTAAAAAAAATGTTAGATGGAACAGTTAAAAGTGGTTTATGTGCAGATTAGCACTGTGGTATGGAGCAGCAAACAATCTTGCGACCTATCATGGCCGCTGCCCGAAAGTTCCACCCCTGGCAGACTACTTTTTAAACAAAACACTTTCTATCCGAAGCAACATCCCAACACCAACCTGCAATATTCCATCAACAGGCCCAGTTACTCCCTCTACCACCCTCTGCATCTTCCATCCAGCAACTGAGAATGAAGTTTCCTCCTTACTATCTTCCTCACGCCTCACTACCTGCCCTCTCGACCCTATCCCTTCCCATCTAATACCCTCCCTATCATCCACCCTCACTCCTGCTCTTACCCACATCTTCAACCTATCTCTCTCTACCGGCTCATTCCCATCTTCTTTCAAACACGCAAAAGTCACTCCCATACTCAAAAAACACTCCCTTGGCCCTAATTCTCCTGAAAGCTACCGCCCCATATCACTGCTTCCACTTACATCAAAACTCCTTGAAAAACTAGTTTACAATCGCCTAACCCACTTCCTGTCCGCCAACTGTCCGCCAACTCCTTGCTTGACCGCCCCAAACACTCAACTGAGACTGCCCTTACCAAGGTTACTAATGATCTTCTCTCTGCTAAAAATATTGGCCACTACTCTATACTCATCTTACTTGACCTCTCAGCTGCCTTCAACACAGTTGACCACCCCCTCCTCCTACAGGCCCTTAGCTCTTTTGGCCTCTGTGACACTGCTCTTTACTGGATTCACTCTTATCTTTCTCACAGGTCTTTTTCTGTGTCATTTGCCAGAGACTCCTCCTCTCCAATGCCTCCGTCTGTTGGAGTACCTCAAGGATCTATTCAGGGTCCTCTATTCTTCTCCAATAATACTTCATCGCTGGGTAAACTTATCAAGAGTTATGGGTTCAAATATCACCTCTATGCTGATGATACCAAGATCTACCTCTCCACCCCTGCTCTCTCTCCCTCTGTCCTTTCTCATGTCAGCATTGCAACTGCTTATCTAGTATTTCTTCCTGGATGGCCTCTCACCACCTAAACATTAACATGTCCAAGACTGAGCTCCTTCTTATCCCACCCTCAAGTTCTATGCCGACTTGTGACTTCTCTATCCCTGTTGACGGCATCACCATTTCCCCATCGCACCAAGTCTGCTGCCTCGGAGTTACACTTCAAATCTATCCTTCGCCCCCCATATCCAATCACTTTCTACATCCTGCTGCAACCATCTACGCAACATTTCCAAGATTCAACCTTTTCTGTGCGCTAACACCACAAAGCAAATAATCAATTCCCTTGTTATTTCCCGACGACTACTACAATAACCTACTTACTGGCCTTCCTCTTTCCCACCTCTCCTCCCTTCAATCCATCCTAAATGCCTCTGCCACTCTGATCCACCTTTCCCGTCGCTCTGTATCTGCTGCACCTCTCTGCGAGTCCCTTCATTGGCTCCCCATACACAGCAGAATACAATTCAAAATTCTCACCATTGCATACAAAGTGCTCACCAACACCGCTCCCCTCTACCTATCCTCTCTAATCAACAAGTATACTCCAGCCCGTCCACTAAGATCCAACAATGACCTGCTCCTTGCATCTGCGACTGTCACCTCCTCTCATGCTAGACTGCAGGACTACCCTATGGAACACTCTCCCTCATGCTGTCAGGCTTTACCCTAATCTTTCTTCCTTTAAATGCTCTCTGAAGACTTTTCTGTTCAGAGAAGCCTACCACCCAACTCAATAATATTTCTCTTACCTAACAACATTTCCCTCATCTAACTCTGCTGCATTAACAACTTTCTCAATCTTGCAGTCCTCACCTCCTGTTTCTCAACTTCCTACCCTTCTAGATTGTAAGGGCCCTCAATTCCTCCTGTATGTGTTTGTAAATTTTGTCCTGTCTCTTAGAAGTTTTATATTATTGTTTTATTTAAATGAACTGTATCCATGGACAGCGCTGTGGAATATGATGGTTCTTCATAAATAAAGTTTAATAATAATAATTCTAATACCCCGTTTCAAAAAACTCACCCCAAAATAAAAGAACCATAATTTATAATAAACTACTAAAGTACAAAAAATAACAAACACTAAATTACGAAAAATAACAAACAAAACGATCCAAAATAAAAACAATTACACCTAATCTAACAGCCCCCCAAAATAAAAACACCCACTAGCCTACAATAAACTACCAATAGCCCTTAAAAGGGCCTTTTGTAGGGCATTGCCCTAAAGAAATCAGCTCTTTTTCCTGAAAAAAAAATAAAAAAAATCCCCCAACAGTAAAACCCACCATCCAACCAACCCACCAAAATAAAAAACCTAACTCTAAAAAAAACCCCATAAAAACCTTAAAAAAACCGAACACTAACCACTCTTTAGGTACTCACAGTAAGTCCAGCTTGAACGATCTTCATTCCAGCAGCTCCATCTTCATCCAGGTGGCTTCATCTTCATCCAGACAGCTCCATCTTCATCCTTCGAGGGACCTGCATCTTCTTCATCCCTGCGGAGGCGGAGCAGTCGATGCGCGGAGGTTCAGGCGAAGGCCTAAGGCAGAGGTCCAGACAGAGGTCCAGGCGGAGGTCAATCGATCCGTCGTGGAGGTCCTCTTCATGCGATCGTCCGCCGCACACTGAGGATTCCAATGCAAGGTACCCCTTTTATACTGGGGGTACCATTGCATTCCTATTGGCTGCACATTTTAAATCAGCCAATAGGAATTAGAGCTGCTAAAATCCTATTGGCTGTTCAAATCAGCCAATAGGATTTAAGCAGCACTCATTCCTATTGACTGATTTGAAGTTAAATGCCCATACAAATGCCCTTTTCAGGGCAATGGGTAGATTAGGTTTGTTTATTTTGTGGGTTGGGGGGGTCGGGGTTTGTAATGTTAGGGGGGGTTTGTTTTTATTTTTTAGAAAAAGAGTTGATTTCTTTCGGGCAATGCCCTACAAAAGGCCCTTTTGAGGGCTATTGGTAGTTTATTATAGATTAGGGTTCTTTTATTTTGGGGTGTTTTTTTTAAACGGGATATTAGAATAGGAATTTTTTTTATTATTTTGTATAATTTGTTTTATTTTTATGGGCAGCAAAAGAGCTGAATGCCCTTTGAAGAGCAATGCCCATACAAATGCCCTTTTCAGGGCAATGGGTAGATTAGGTTTAACTTTATTTTTATTTTGTGGGTCTGGGGGGTGGGGGTTTGTATACAGTTAGGGGGTGTTTGTTTTTCTTTTGTAGCAAAAGAGCTGATTTCTTTAGGGCAATGCCCAACAAAAGGCCCTTTTAAGGGCCTACAAAATGCCCTTTTAATGGCCCTTGGTAGTTTATTATAGATTAGGCTTTTTTATTTTGGGGTGTTTTTTTTTTTTAAAACAGGGTATTAGAATAGGAATTATTTTTATTGTTTTGGATAATTTTGTTTGTTATTTTTTGTAATGGTAGTTTTTTATTTTTTGTAATTTTAGTGTTTTATATTTTTTGTAATGTTAGTTGTTTTTTTTTAGTGTTTTAGTTAGTTTTAGTGTAATGCAGCTTAGGTTTTACTTTTATTTCACAGGTAAGTTTGTATTTATTTTAGCTAAGTAGACTAGTTAGTAAATAGTTAATAACTATATACTAACTAGTCTACCTAGTTAAAATAAATACAAACTTACCCGTGAAATAAAAACCACTGGCCTAGATTTGGAGTTTGGCGGTAGCCGTGAAAACCAGCGTTAGAGGCTCCTAACGCTGGTTTTAGGCTACCTCCGGTATTTGGAGTCAGTCAAAAAAGGGTCTAACGCTCACTTTTCAGCCGCGACTTTTCCATACCGCAGATCCCCTAAATTGCGTATCCTATCTTTTCAATGGGATCTTTCTAACTCCGGTATTTAGAGTCGTGTCTGAAATGAGCGTTAGAAATCTAACGACAAAACTCCAGCCGCAGAAAAAAGTCAGTAGTTAAGAGCTTTCTGGGCTAACGCCGGTTCATAAAGCTCTTAACTATTGTGCTCTAAAGTACACTAACACCCATAAACTACCTATGTACCCCTAAACCGAGGTCCCCCCACATCGCCGCCACTCGATTAAATTTTTTTAACCCCTAATCTGCCGACCGCCACCTACGTTATACTTATGTACTCCTAATCTGCTGCCCCTAACACCGCCGAACCCTGTATTATATTTATTAACCCCTAACCTGCCCCCCTCAACGTCGCCGCCAGCTACCTACAATAATTAACCCCTAATCTGCCAACCGCAAAGCGCCGCCACCTACATTATAGCTATGTACCCCTAATCTGCTGCCCCTAACACCGCCGACCCCTATATTATATTTATTAACCCCTAATCTGCCCTCCCTAACATCGCCGACACCTAACTTCAAACATTAACCCCTAATCTGCCGACCGGCGCTCACCACTATTCTAATAAATGTATTAACCCCTAAAGCTAAGTCTAACCCTAACACTAACACCCCCCTAAGTTAAATATAATTTAAATCTAACGAAAAAAATTAACTCTTATTAAATAAATTATTCCTATTTAAAGCTAAATACTTACCTGTTAAATAAATCCTAATATAGCTACAATATAAATTATAATTATATTATAGCTATTTTAGGATTAATATTTATTTTACAGGTAACTTTGTATTTATTTTAACCAGGTACAATAGCTATTAAATAGTTAAGAACTATTTAATAGCTACCTAGTTAAAATAATTACAAATTTACCTGTAAAATAAATCCTAACCTAAGTTACAATTAAACCTAACACTACACTAGCAATAAATAAATAAAATAAAATACCTACAATTACCTACAATTAAACCTAACACTACACTATCAATAAATTAATTAAATACAATACCTACAAATAACTACAATGAAATAAACTAACTAAAGTACAAAAAATAAAAAAATATTTACAAGCATAAGAAAAATATTACAACAATTTTAAACTAATTACACCTACTCTAAGCCCCCCTAATAAAATAACAAAGCCCCCCAAAATAACAAAATGCCCTACCCTATTCTAAATTACTAAAGTTCAAAGCTCTTTTACCTTACCAGCCCTGAACAGGGCCCTTTGCGGGGCATGCCCCAAGAAGTTCAGCTCTTTTGCCTGTAAAAAAAAAAACATACAATACCCCCCCCCCCCAACATTACAACCCACCACCCACATACCCCTAATCTAACCCAAACCCCCCTTAAATAAACCTAACACTAAGCCCCTGAAGATTTTCCTACCTTATCTTCACCATACCAGGTTCACCGATCGGTCCAGAAGAGCTCCTCCGATGTCCTGATCCAAGCCCAAGCGGGGGGCTGAAGAGGTCCATGATCCGGCTGAAGTCATCATCCAAGCGGGAGCTGAAGAGGTCCATGATCCGGCTGAAGTCTTCATCCAAGCGGGAGCTGAAGAGGTCCATGATCCGGATGAAGTCTTCTATCAACGGCATCTTCAATCTTCTTTCTTCGGGAGCCATCATCTTCCATCCGACGCGGAACATCCTCTTCTCCCGACGCCTACTAGCCGAATGACGGTTCCTTTAAATGACGTCATCCAAGATGGCATCCCTCAAATTCCGATTGGCTGATAGGATTCTATCAGCCAATCGGAATTAAGGTAGGAAAATTCTGATTGGCTGATGGAATCAGCCAATCAGAATCAAGTTCAATCCGATTGGCTGATCCGATCAGCCAATCAGATTGAGCTCGCATTCTATTGGCTGATCGGAACAGCCAATAGAATGCGAGCTCAATCTGATTGGCTGATCGGATCAGCCAATCGTATTGAACTTGATTCTGATTGGCTGATTGCATCAGCCAATCAGAATTTTCCTACCTTAATTCCGATTGGCTGATAGAATCCTATCCTATCAGCCAATCGGAATTCGAGGGACGCCATCTTGGATGATGTAATTTAAAGGAACCGTCATTCGGCTAGTAGGCGTCGGGAGAAAAGGATGTTCCGCATCGGATGGAAGATGATGGCTCCCAGTTCAGAAACTCGAAACGCCCCAAAGAACGCTAGAACAAAATCTACCCTGAACAGTAAAGCCTCGTATTCAGAAGAGCATACCTCCGGCAATTTTCCAACTACAACCTGAAGAAGAACTGAAAAAAACACTGGTCACCTGCCATCCGACCCACCCTTCCTTTACATAACCCTCTTGCTACTAATCTTACCATAAAGACCTTAGTCACGTCCTCCCATCTCATCAGCTAAAATAAAAAGGCCATGGCCAATAAACGTCTGTGCACCATTAACCTGGAAATCCCTTCACCTTCTCACTCCTTCATACAATTTAGCAAAGCTACCAATCTTTCAGCTGTCGAATTTACCTGCTCACAACCATTTAACACTAACCACCACAACAACCATACCTGCACATACGATCTCCATGTCCCATGAGCGAGCGTTCCCTTCACCAACCTCAGCCTGTCAGAAATGCTCGCCTCCACAAGGCCTACAGACACACCTCCCCCTCTTCTTCCACCTCTGGTGCCAAGTGACGAAAACGGTCCCACTGTAAATGGGAAAGAGCATCAGCCACCCCATTAGACTTCCCTGGCACATGTACCACTTTGAACAAGACATTGCATCAAAGGCACTTCAACACAAACAATCTCAACAGGTGAATTACAAGAGCGGAAGCCGTCAACCTATTAATGGCCATTACTACCCCCATATTATCTGAATGAAATGTCACCCATCTATCAGCAAATGGGGTCATATATGAACCACCACCACCAGAGGAAACAGCTCTAGGTAAACCATATTCTTCTTTAAGCCCGACTCCTTACAATCAACAGGCCATGTTCCAGCACACCATTTTCAATGCAAGAAAACCCCAAACCCCAAGGCCCTTGAAGAGTCCGTAAATAAATGAAGATCAGAATCCAACACTCCAACCTGCTGCATATCCGCCTTACCGTTAAAATCCTCCAAACATTGCAGCAAAACCCTCAAGTCTTCCTTATGCTCCCTCAGCAACCTAATTCTATTATGAGGCTCCTGTTCCCCAGCCGTTGCCAAAGACAACCTTCTAGTAAAAACCCTCCCAACCGGCAAAGTAAAGTTTACCTATTAGGGACTGTAACTCCTTTAAACGAATCTTCCGACTCGACAAAACCCCAGCAATAGTAGCCCTCAGGTCTGCAACCTTGTCCTCTGGTAACCGGCACTCCATCCAAACCAAATCAATCTGGAAACCCAAAAAACTCAAACAAGTGGCCAAACCCTCCATCTTTTCAACAGCTACCGGGATCCCGAAATCCCCCGCCACCTCCAAGAAAATGGACATGAGTCTGTAACAAACTAACCATTCAGCAGAACCCACAAACAAAAAATCATCAAGATAATGAACAACGGAAAAAAGCCCAGACTTCTGACTAACTACCCATTCAACAAAACAATGAAACTTTTCAAAGTATGAACAAGAAATCGAGCAACCCATAGGGAGGCACAGGTCCACAAAGAAAGAACTGTTAAATAAACAACCCAGAAGGTGATGGCACCATGGGTGGACAGGGAGCAGTTAGAAAGTCGCTTCAACATCCTCTTTTGTCATTAGAGCCCCTACCCCCGCTGCCCATACCAACTCTACCGCTTTATTAAACAATGCGTATCTAACCACAGAAAGTCCTGGGTCAATGCCATCATTCACAGATGCACCCATTGGGTACAACAGGTGATGGATCATACAGAATTGACCCGGCGTCTTCTTTGGTACAACAGCCAGGGGAGAAATCCTCAAATTGGCTAGAGGACTTACCTCGAATGGCCCTGCCAACCTCCCCAAAGCCAACTCCTTAGCTAGTTTAAGTCCAAAACCCAGAAATAAAACCCATCAAAAATAACTCAGCATACCGCTGACATGCCTTCATCCT
The DNA here is from genome assembly GCF_027579735.1 of Bombina bombina. NCBI lineage: Eukaryota > Metazoa > Chordata > Amphibia > Anura > Bombinatoridae > Bombina > Bombina bombina. Next base: position 306,910,546 of record NC_069503.1, read on the forward strand.
AGCGTACCGTTCTAACCACAGCACCATCCTTCCTACCTTCACCAGTGTCCAAGCTTGAAACATCCACCTCCACGGGCTTCCCAACTTGTCTTCCTCACTTAAAACACTTGGAGAAGGCGTGGGTCCCCCCGCAACCTGAACACTCGAAAAGGTGACTGGGATCTCCCCCGCCATCTATCTGGACCAGGAATGCCGTGCCGGGCAGCACTGTTACCCTGGTAGTCCACTCCTTCAGCCTGTGAATTAGAAGCACAATCAAGACCAGCCATCCCAGACCATCCCATACCACTCCCAATAAGACAACCTGTCCCTTGCCCCAGGCCCCTGCCCCGCCTAGGGCCCCTGTAAACACCTCCAGAACCCTGTCTCCCAGGGGATACCACCTGTAAAAGCTGTGCCAGTGGGTGTCAATCCCCTACCTGGCTAGCCGTAGCAGGACCTGCAGCAGCTCTATCCTCAGCAGTCTCCTCCTCAAATTCATTGAATTAATCCCCCAAGAATATGCCATCCATATCCATATTGTTAAATCTCTCCGCCTCCAAAGATGGCACCTCCAGGACAGTAGGTCCACTGTCACCTCCTTCGTATATCTCTACAAAGATGACATACAGCATTAAACCTCCCCTACCCATATACATGTTTTATTACCAGCCCCTTCTATCATTAAATCTTGCACACTCATAACTAGCTCACCCCCCAGCACACCACTAACCTATCCCCCCTTACCTACATACTGCACTAATAAATTTGGCCTGCCTAAACTTGGCCCCACCTGGATCAATCTACCTGACCCTACCTTCCAGGACCCACCTCCCCCTAGTCTAACAAAGGACAAAAAGTGACTAATACAATAACTACACATCCTGGTGTCACTAAAACACATACCCTTTCCTATAACTACCCTGAACATTTTAAGATTATCAGGAACCCTCTCTCTTGCACTATCAATCTACCTCCACACTCCCTTCCTTATTCCAGGCCCTCACAATATCTCCAGCCTCTCACCTTATGAAATGACACAAATGGGGTATTCCCAAACCCCCACCTACCGTTACTGCCCCAACCGCTATACCGGCTGCTATCCTGCCTCCATCCTGCAGCAACTGACTCCTCTCAGTCACTCTCGGGCCTCTGCCTGCGCCCTGAGCTGTGACGCCATCCACTCCGTCCACCTCATGCACCGCGAGACCCAGCCGGCCCTCAAGCTAGACCACCACCACTGGTCTTACCGGAGCTATTCCCCATGCTTCGCTGTCGCCCATTCACCGACTTCCTCCTGCCTCGCCCCTGCATAGGCCGTGCTGGCGAGACCACTGCTCCTTGTCCTGGGCCCAGTCCTCCTCACGCCCATGTCAGGGCTTAACCGCTCCGGAGGCCTAGTCCTCCTTGAAGGCCTGACCTCTCTCCTCTGCACCGCTTGGCCCCTTCCAGCAGCCAACTCACCATCAGCATCTGCCGGTATAGCCCCAGCGGACCGCAAGGTGATCCAGCAGCCAATCAGCTCCTCTTGTCTGTGACAGTGAGAGCACTACCTGTAACACCTTCTGCACATCAGCCATGGCAGGTAAACCGCCGTATCAGCACCAGGTAAGGGTAAGGTGTAAGGAGACAGCTTCTTCTAACATGTTAGCTCCTGAATCGTTTTTGGCACCTTTTACCAGGCCCACCCCCTTCTTAAATACCCAGCCTGCCATCACACCTCCCAATGCCCAGACCACTCCTGCACAAGCTAGGCTACACCTAGACAGGGGTTAAAAATTACATCCAGGGCAGCCTGACTAGTAAGGGGGGCCGGAGGAGGAACGCAATAAATAATAGAATATAAAGTGGAAGTTTTCTTATTTACAGGTTACTCAAAAAACAAAAAAAACAAGAACAGATTATATACATTTTAATGTTCTTTTCGATAGTACATTCTTATTGTTCTTAGTTTACCTTCACTTTAATCAAAACACGTAAAATCTGTGAAACCTGTCACTTATTTATGTAATTCTAACAGAGAAATATGTACTGTATTTTTGCCTGACATTTAAATCATAGTTTGTGCTCCTTCATTACTTCAATCTTTCTAGACAGACATTCACAAACCACAAACAGTATACTGCTGTCTATCAAACCAAGAAGTGCATAATCAATCCAACAAAATCTTAAATGCAAATCTTAATGTCATGCAATAACCCTACTATTTGGATACTGTATTCTTCTGAAATGTTTGCTGGTTACATTTACAAAAGACTGCCTTTGCTAAATCACAAATATATGGTTAAGTAAAACAATTGCAATAATTATTTTCCAACAAACTTTTATTAAAACCAAACCTTCAGATCATATTAATCAGAGATTAATCATATTACCTTTATTTAAACTCAAATTACATATGAATTCCAAAAGTTTATTTCCATGTTATAATACATATATATATATATATATATATATATATATATATATATATATATATATACATATATATATATATATATATATATATATATATATATATATACATACTGTATATATATATTTATATATAATACATATATAACAAAAGCAGCCCTCTCACCAGTCTTATCCAGTCATGTAGAACAAATGTTCTCACCATTTGTAACAATGTCTGTTTCCAGGAATTTTATTCAAAATCCAGTTGAATTCAATGCGCACAACACAGATGAGTCAGTCACAGGACCAGCACAGACAGGACATTAGAATCTGGCCTTTTAGGAGCGCTTGAGAGTAGAACTGAAAAACACGGATTTCCCGGATACATTGAATGTTTACATTAGCTGCATAAGGGAAGGGCAAGTCACTGAGTAAACTTTACCAAGGTTCCATGTACCCCCAGGAGTACAAGTAACACAGGTTGAGCAACAAGGAAAGAAGAAGTTTGTGAAATGATATTGTATGGTATTGGGATTTTCATGAACACTCTGTGGGGCCTATTTAACAAAGGTCTGTCGGACCTGATCCGACAGTGCGGATCAGGTCCGACGAACCTCGCTGAATGAGGAGAGCAATACGCTCTCCGTATTCAGCATTGCCCCAGCAGCATTGCCCCCTGCAGATTCGCGGCCAATCCAAGGGGTGTCAATCAACCTGATCGTACTCGATCAGTTTGAATTGCAGCGATGTCTGTCCACCTGCTCAGAGCAGGTGGACAGGTTATGGAGCAGCGGTCTTTAGAGGGTCGCCAGAAACACGGGGCTTCAAGCTCCGTACGGAGCTTGATAGATATGCCCCTGTTTGTCATGTGGTTTATCAACGGTTTTGCTTGGCATTAATCTTCACTAATATACACTAAAAGAATTCAACAGTAGTATCTGATTCCTTCCAAAGATGTTTTTTCACATGATTTACCTGCTTTCCTAATTCAAAAGCCTTGACCTATTAACCTATTGAAACTCATATTTGCCTGCTTAAAGTAACAGTTGTTTGCAGTTTAAGGTTGGTGTTACTGAAAATCATTTAAAAATCAATTCTAACAGATAGGACTAGAACCCCAAATTTATCATTAAAAAGGATAATAATAGCATGAATTTATATTGCTAGATTACAAGTGGAGCGCTATATATCACTTGCATGCAAGCGATATTAGAGCTCCATATTGTGATACCAGCGCAAGATAATATGTATTACAAGTTAGCCATAATGCGAATGCAAGCTCACGTTTGCATTGTTAGTAAGCATTGCGCTCTCACAAGAGTGTGCTCCCATGGGATCCTCATTCTGATGCCGTCACAGATGGCATCAGAATTTCAGCACCAGCGAAGGGGGTAAGTCGTGTAGCGATGGCAGCAATCAAATATATATGTATATGCTGATATACATATATATTTATGTGTTAATATGTGTATATACACATATTAACACATAAATACATAGGTATATAAGCATATACATATATTTACTGGAAACACACAGCTCCCATAGACCGCAATGTAAAGGCACTTTTAAGAACACCCCACTCCCACCAACTTTAACCCCAAAATACTGCCTAGTGAAGTAATTGTATTAAAAAATAAAGATGCTGCCATCTTTATTTTTTAATAAACTACACTAGACAGTATTTTGGAGGCATTTGGGGAAGATTTATAAAATTAACCAGAGATCTCCGGTAAATTTTATAAGCGCTAATTGCTACCTCGAGCTTGCGGTAGCAATAACCAGCCACTTGTAATGGCCGGTTAATTATTGCACTCCCGCTAAAGGGCAAATTTGCCCATTTGTGTGAGCGCAATAATCTAGCGCTTCACTTGTAATCTAGCCCATAGTGTTTATTGCTTTTGCTTATCCACACAGGACCTTTATAGGTCACTATAAGGGATGGGTTCCATGAGAAGTCTTGGGGCAGGCCTAGGCAATTTAAAGGCATGGATAAGCTGGCTAGAAAGAGACAGCAATGGAGAGAGACCATTCATCTCCTGCACTCACTTACAATCACCATTGGTACTCACCCTTTACTATCAATATCCCAGATAACCACAACTTTGCCAGTGCAAGACCATGCCACCAAATGTATCCCTAAACTATATGATGTGGTGTTTTATGAATACTGCCATATATCCACATTTAAGGAAATTAACGACTAGATTTAGAGTTTTGTCGGTAACGACCCGCGTATCTAACGTTGGCTTTTTTCCCCCCGCACCTTTTAAATACCGCTGGTATTTAGAGTTCACAGAAGGGCTGCGTTAGGCTCCAAAAAGGGAGCGTAGAGCATAATTTATCGCCACTGCAACTCTCAATACCAGCGGTGCTTACGGACGCGGCCAGCTTCAAAAACGTGCTCGTGCACAATTCCCCCATAGAAAACAATGGGGCAGTTTGAGCTGAAAAAAAAACCTAACATCTGCAAAAAAGCAGCGTTCAGCTCCTAACACAACTCCATTGTTTCCTATGGGGAAACACTTCCTAAGTCTGCACCTAACACTCTAACATGTACCCCAAGTCTAAACACCCCTAACCTTACACTTATTAACCCCTAATCTGCCACCCCCCCTATCGCTGACACCTGCATAGTTTTTTTAACCCCTAATCAACCTACGTTATCCCTATGTACCCCTAATCTGCTGCCCCTAACATCACTGACCCCTATATTATATTTATTAACCCCTAATCTGCCGCCCCAAACGTTGCCTCCACCTACCTACAATTATTAACCCCTAATCTGCCGGCCGGACCTCACCGTTACTATAATAAATGTATTAACCCATAAATCCGCCTCACTCCCGCCTCAATAACCCTATAATAAATAGTATTAACCCCTAATCTGCCCTCCCTAACATCGCCGACACCTAACTTCAAGTATTAACCCCTAATCTGCTGACCGGACCTCACCGCTACTCTAATAAATGTATTAACCCCTAAAGCTAAGTCTAACCTTAACACTAACACCCCCCTAAATTAAATATAATTTTAATCTAACAAAATAAATTAACTCTTATTAAATAAATTATTCCTATTTAAAGCTAAATACTTACCTGTTAAATAAACCCTAATATAGCTACAATATAAATTATAATTATATTGTAGCTATTTTAGGATTTATTTTTATTTTACAGGCAAATTTCAATTTATTTTAACTAGGTACAATAGCTATTAAATAGTTATTAACTATTTAATAGCTACCTAGCTAAAATAAATAGAAATTTACCTATAAAATAAAAACTAACTAAGTTACAATTACACCTAACACTACACTATACTTTAATAAATTATTCCTATTTAAAACTAAATACTTACCTGTAAAATAAACCCTAAGATAGCTACAATGTAATTAATAATTACATTGTAGCTATTTTAGGATTTATATTTATTTTACAGGCAACTTTGTATTTATTTTAGCTAGTTAGAATAGTTATTAAATAGTTATTAACTATTTAATAACTACCTAGCTAAAAGAAATACAAAATTACCTGTAAAATAAATCCTAACCTAAGTTACAATTAAACCTAACACTACACTATCATTAAATTAATTAAATAAATTAACTACAAATAACTACAATTAAATACAATTACATAAACTAACTAAAGTACAAAAAATAAAAAAAGCTAAGTTACAAAAAATAAAAAAATAAGTTACAAACATTTAAAAAATATTACAACAATTTTAAGCTAATTACACCTAATCTAAGCCCCCTAATAATATAACAAAGCCCCCCAAAATAAAAAAATTCCCTACCCTATTCTAAATTAAAAAAGTTCAAAGCTCTTTTACCTTACCAGCTCTTAAAAGGGCCTTTTGCGGGGCATGCCCCAAAGAAAACTGCTCTTTTGCCTGTAAAAGAAAAATACAACACCCCCTAACATTAAAACCCACCACCCACATACCCCTAATCTAACCCAAACCCCCCCTTAAAAAACCTAACACTACCCCCCTGAAGATCATCCTACCTTGAGTTGTCTTCAGCCAGCCGACCCACCGATGGAACCGAAGAGGAGATCCGGAGCGGCAGAAGTGATCCTCCAAGGGGCGCTGAAGAAGTCTTCCATCCGATGAAGTCATCATCCAGGCGGCGTTGAAGAAGTCTTCCATCCGGGCGATGTCATCTTCCAAGCGGCGCTGAAGAAGTCTTCCATCCGGGCGATGTCATCTTCCAAGCCGGGTCTTCAATCTTCTTCTTCAGGATCCATCTTCATTCCGCCGACGCGGAACATCCTTCTTCCCCGACGGACTACCGAAGAATGAAGGCTCCTTTAAGGGACGTCATCCAAGATGGCGTCCCTCGAATTCCAATTGGCTGATAGGATTCTATCAGCCAATCGGAATTAAGGTAGGAAAATTCTTATTGGCTGATGAAATCAGCCAATCAGATTCAAGTTCAATCCGATTGGCTGATCCAATCAGCCAATCAGATTGAGCTTGCATTCTATTGGCTGTTCCGATCAGCCAATAGAATGCGGCAATGTGGGGGGGGGGGCCTCGGTTTAGGGGTAAATAGGTAGTTTATGGGGGTTAGTGTACTTTAGAGCACAGTAGTTAAGAGCTTTATGAACCGGCGTTAGCCCAAAAAGCTCTTAACTCCTGACTTTTTTTTGCGGCTGGAGTTTTGTCATTAGATTTCTAACACTCACTTCATCCAAGACTCTAAATACCGGCGTTAGAATGATCCCATTGAAAAGATAGGATACGCAATTGGCATAGGGGGATCTGCGGTATGGAAAAGTCGCGGCTGCAAAGTGAGCGTTAGACCCTTACCTACACGACTCTAAATACCAGCGGTAGCCCAAAACCAGCGTTAGGAGCCTCTAACGCTGGTTTTGACGGCTAACGCCAAACTCTAAATCTAGCCGATAATATTTTATTTTTACTCCAGAATGTCCTTTTAATTAACCATGGCATATGGCCTTCTCACTCTTCAGACTGATTGATTCTTGTCTTTACTGGCTTGGTTGTGATCTTACCTTTATGTTTCATGTTGGATCATGTATTTATTAGCTTGCACCAGTACTAAGGTTGGACAACAAATCCATCACCATCAGCACTTCTAAATGGCCAAAGTGAGATTCATCTGTGATTTTTTTTTACATCTTTTTTTTTTCCAGAACCTAAGTAGAAATTACATTTAAAGTATATTTTACATAATATATAGATCCTTTCTGTATAGATTTATATATTTCATATTGAAAAAATACCAATATTTAATAATTAAAATGAAAAATAAGATATTTTTCTATGGTTATTTGCTTGTACAGCAATCTGAACATATTTCTATTGGGAAAAGAAAAAATCCTTAGGCTAAAATTAATGTATATCAAGGCAGACCTGCATTGCTTTTTTTTTTATTCAGTGGTTTATCTATCTAGAAACCCATTTTAATGGACTTATAAAACATTCCTTCTGCATTTTATTTACAGAAAATTGTGCAGAAAATGATGTTTTTTTTATACTGAACTAAATTTACATAGAAAGTATGAGAATATGAACCTTACTACAAAATGCATATTTCATTGTTTTTAGCTGTCTATCCTCACTGCAATCATGCATATTTTTTAAGGCACATATCCCATATAAATCTTACTTTACGTTATTTATTTATCTTTCTATTTATCTGATTATTTATTAAAAAAGGGCAATTTTGAAAGTAAAATTACATTTGCAGAAATAACTATATAAGAGGAAAAGCCAATAAAAAATCTACACACATCTCTTATTTAATTGTTTTGTTATTGTGTACACAGTAACGAGAATCTGCATAGCAAAACACTGGAAATCTATGGTCCCACACATTTCTTTGGTAGAAAATAAGAATGGATTGTAATACTAGATGCGAGACTTATTGGATGATATTTTTAATAACCGAGAATACTATTTGACAGTATTTGAATACTGGCTTATATAGGAAAGCAAAAGGAAAAAGACCTAGGCAGTGCTGCATATGTTAATACGTTGAGCTGGGTATTTGGCTCTATATAGCAGGGTGAGAGATTGGCGGGGGGGTAAATCTTACCTTTACCTTAAACTCGATCAGTATGACCACTAGAGATTATGGGTTGATTTATTAAGCAGCGGATGCTGCAATCTACCCCCGTAGTTTCCGGTTCACCTGCAATCATCCAGATCAGCCTCTGCTAGTGGTTGATTGTCCGCAAATGTGCAGGGGGCGGCATTACACAAGCATTTCACTAGAAAATGCTTGTGCAATGTTAAATGCCAACAGCGTATGCTGTCGGCATTTAGTGATGTTAGGCGGACATGATCTGCTACAGCGGATCATGTCCGCCCCGACGACTCATTTTTTGTTGTTGTACTTATTATGTTTGTCTGCACTTTGGAACTCAGTAAGGGAAGTACATTGTGCATATCTGTAAGACTGTGACCCATTCTATGGTCCTGGTACAATTGGTATAGCCATATGTGGTGCACACAAATAACGGCTGGAATATACATTTGGAACTTTCAATACATTGGGGGGAGGTCAGCTTAGTGTTGATTGTTTACCCTTGTGCTTTTAATTGTTTTTATATGTGAAATATTAAATTAAATATTTTTATACCTGGCTATGTCTCCAAAGATCCATGGAGTGGCTGCGTATGAGCCTGTAAGTCATACGGCATGCAAGATTGATAGAGCATAATTATGCTCCAACATATGTTAGTACAATACTGCCCATTTAAATATTATCATCCTCCAGACAATACTGCACTCATTTTGTTGTTTCCTTTTGTTTTTCATGGAACTTCAATGAGAAGACTTCTGGGAGGAATTTTAAGTGGATGATATATCCTTTATTTATTTTTTGATCACATTTTTATCATGTATTTTGTTTTTTGTGATTTATTTAGTTTGCTATATTTTGTTATTTGTCTACACTTATGTTCTGTTGTAGATACAGCTTCTCAGAGAGTCAGCAATAGCTTGTATGACACAAATGAAGTCTTCCCTGATGCACTACACATCACTGCCATCTCCCGGAGTGAGAGGCCGAATGATCAAATTCCGAATGCTGCTCCATAACTTGTCTGCCTGCTCTGAAGCTGCGGATATCAATCCGCCTGCTGTTGGCATTTATCGATGTGTGGCGGACTTGATACGCTACATCGTATCATGTCCGCTCGCACTTTCATAAATCGGCCCCATTGTGTTTAAATCCTGATGCTCTAGTTTGTTTTACTAGAAGCATTATTGTCTCTAATAGAAGCATATTGCAAACATGTTAAACTTAAAGGGACATAAAGCCCTCTTTTTTTCTTTCATGATTCAGACAGAACATGCAAGTTTAAATAACTTTCAACTGTATTTCTATGATCTAATGTATAGTGTATCATTTGTTGAAAAGTATACCTAGGTAGGCTAAAAAGCAGTTGATTTCTAGCTGCACATATATGCCTCTTGTCATTGGCTTTCAGCTAACTCCCAGTAGTGAATTACTGCTCCTTCAACAAAGGATACCAATAGAATGAAGCAAATTAGATAATAGAAGTAAATTGGAAAGCTTTTTTTTTTTTAAATTGTATGATCTATCTGAATCATGAAAGAAAATTGTGGGGTTTCATATTCCTTTAAAATAATTCAAACTTGCTTAGCTCTTCGTAGTCCACATAGTGAAAAAGGATTAATTAGACTATTTTATTTTTAAACTTGAAAATCTTCAGTTTTAACCTTTCCATCTCTTAACTTATATTTATACTCACCCCATTCCCCATTTATGTTTATATTTGCATTTTATATTATCTTTAAAAGCAACAACACAAGAAAATAAGGCAAGCAGATGCGTCAAGCTTATTACTACAACTATAAGGACATGAAACCACTTATGTAAATGATGGGATAAACTTCTTTAAAATCAGTGGTCTTATATATTTATTTGGTGCAGGGTAATAAGGGCATCTTTAGCAGCTGGACATACATGTGACCAGCCTTTTGAAATAGAAAAGGGGGCGGAGTCCGGCACGCACGAGAATGGTCGCATAATCCTGCTGCTCTGATCCTGACTAAGAGTTATCTAACTTTACATATCGTTTATCGCAGAGTTGCACCCTGAAATAACGCTGGAATATACCCTGGACTCCTGTTCAGTAGCAGGCGACAGACAAATCTAACTTCTGATGTTACATCCCTGAGCTAGGACCGGAGCTATACCCTGACTTTACACAAGCGGCGGCCATCTTTCCACCCTCGTGGCTACAGGATCTTGCAAATCCACCCGGGCTCCCTATTCAAGTTGAGGACTGGTACCATCTTATAGACCCCCCGGAGGGTACCCTTTATGGGCCTGTCGTTAAGGAGCAGTGCTACCTCATAAGACACTGCAGCTTCACTTATAAATATTTACACGTCTAAAAATACTGCTATCCAGTTTCAAGTCTTCTCCTGCTCCGCTATTGTGGGCTAATGTCTATAACAACCATGGACACAAACCTGATTCTAACTGAGCTAGGCAGGCTATAAGATTTCTATCAGCGGGCATTCTCTGAAACGCTAAGTGCAGCCATTAGCCCAGTAACCCAAGGATTGGCCTTCATTGAACAAACGCAGATTCCAGACCCGTCTGGGGAGACTGGCAGTGGTGGGGGTGTCTTGGGGCCCCAGCACCTACCTCACGCTGACACTTATCCTTTGATGCCGGTTGGAGCTTTAATCACTGAGCACATAGATCTTCAAACAGTTTCAGAGCAAATTGGCTCTTTATCTACTTTATCTACTTACCACCAGAGGAAAGTTCGAAGCCCCTCACTTACAGCATCGGGCCTAGATAAACTTTCACTCCTGAAGGAGTATTTGGTATTTCCCTTGATGACTCTTGTTATTTGGCCACTATATAGTGAGGGAGCTTTTGCAGAGATGCTAGTATACCTGTTGATGTGCAGCCGGACATACTTGGGATATCTTGATTTCACCTGCACAGGTATCGGCTAGGACTACAATGTTTACCTTTATGTGTAGCTATCTAAACCCCACTACCATACTGTTCATAATGAAGGAGTCACCTATACTAAGTTTGGTATTTATCTCTGTTGTGCTGATTGTAGTTGAATTTTCTCTTATGTTTTATGCTACTTGAAAAGTAACATTGATGGGCTAATGTTTAGAGTTAGCAATATGTTCCTGTACAGGTTTTTTTTAATTTATTTTCCCATCTCCTTTTCTTAAGGTATGTATGTATATATAATGTAGCTCTGATTGTGCTGTTTCACTATAGTATTGGCATGCTGCAAACAGATAAGGACTATTTTAAATTTCTTGTGCAATGTGTAGTTTGTAATATCTTTTTTCATGGAGGGAGGGGGGGTTGATTTCGCCATCTACGGCCTGGGTGGTGAGGTTGACTGCTCCTATGTTAGTATACTCAGCCACTGCATAAGGCAATACATAATACCGTTGCTGTGCTAGCATTTAGGTTAGTTTAGTTAGTTCATTGAGCTCATTGAATTAGGAATTTGCAATACAGTACTGCTGGTCATGATCCCTATAGCAGAATATGGACATGCAATGATCTGTTTTGGTTTTTTTCTGTTGAGTCCCTTGTCCTTAGCTAGCTAAAACAGTTCTAACCTGTCAGCGTATAACACATATTTACTGCTATAAGTGCATAAATATCTAATACCTTTTAGAGACATTGTCAAGCTAACTACCTACATTTTTGCACCACTATGCCCTTACTTGTTGAAGCTTCTATCCCACTATCTTGATTTAAATAACAGAGATATGTCTTTAATTTGAGTCCTTTACTAGCCATCGTGCCTTTAATGTTGGTATTCTTAGCAGTATCACCTTCATATAGCCCTGGAAAAAAAAAAAGTTAGTTTACAAGGATTTTTCCTTTTCTTAAATCATATTCTGGTCGTTATTTTTATTTACCCTAGAGAGCCTGCATAATGACCATTATATTGATATACTTTGCAGGAATACTTACTTCTAGTTTAAATGTTAGCGGAAGTAACCCCTTCTATATCAGATGCCAGTTAGACGTGTTACCATAGCTTTTATCTTAAATATAAAAAGAGGTTTGTCATTGAGGCCCATGAGTGGTCTCTTCAGATAGCAGTAACCTCCTAAACTTGGTATATTTTTGTTTGAGGCCCAAGAGTGGTCTCTTGTGTGAATTTGGAGGTTGGTTGAGTATTAGGCATCTCATACATGTATGTTTAATTGCATATTACTATTGTAACCCAATGTTATTCTGTACTACTGTTTCAAGATTTTTGTATGCCTTCTTTCAAACCTCAAATAAAAATGATTAAAAAAAAGAAATAGAAAAGATTTGTAAATGTTGTACTGTGGAAAGCAACATTACAAGTTGAAAATAAAGGTTCTTGCAAGAGCGCAATCGCATTTTGCACTTCTTGGGTTAGCGTGACTAAAACCCTTGCATAAGGTAAGTGCGTTAAAAAAAAGTACTTAAAAAACAACTTAAATAAATTGTAAATTACAGTTACATTCATATACACATTATCTTCTTAAAAAAAAATCATAAAACTGTTAAAAAGTTATAAAGGTTCAAAGTTATATGGTATATCACAAGGTGTTTGACATAAAAAGGTTATAATGTATATATTTATACACACATGGGGAGACTGTCCTGGAGTTTTCTGAAGTAATCTTCTGGTATATTATACCAGGCTTCTTTCAGCACTTCCCAGAGTTCTCCTTTAGATTTAGGTTGTCTTTTATTTCTTTCTCTGTCCAGATGATTCCATACTGCCTCTATAATATTCAGGTCTGGACTCTGTGGAGGCCATTCCATGACTGTCTGTGTTTTATCAGTTTATTTAAAATATAGGGTGACAGCACCACTAATAATTACTAAATATTAGATTAGATTAAGGGGTGCACGAGGGGTAATTCTATCAAATAACAATATTAGAAAAAATCTCAGCACTCCAAATAGATATCAGTAATTTAATATTTCCAATGAATACAAAAAAATCAAAAGGAGCATCAGTCTTATGCCCAATCAACTTCCAACACACTAAAAACAATCACAACAAACATACAGAAGCAACAAAGAAACATAAACCCTAGGCGTCCCTAGGGATTATCAAATGCTGCCAACATCACGGCAAAACTCATAGATTGGATGATAGGAGAAAGTCCTGTATTTAAGAGTAATGTCCACTTTAGGATATATATATATAATATAGCAAAACGCTACGCAAGATCCCAGACCATGTGACTATGTGATGTATCCAGGCGCATTGGTTCAACACTCTGACGTGCGTTTTGGGTTATGCCCTTTGTCAAGGAGTATGTTTAAGCTTCTGCGATAGTACTTTTTAAACCAAATCAAGCCATATCCTTATTGGTTAATATGTGTGTAAGTCATAAACTCAACACATACACACATGTCTTTGAATATTTGGGATAAAAAGTAACCATTTGTATCACAAAAAGAAAACAAAGTACTCTATGGAATCCCTACAATAATGTTCCAAAATTATGATATATATATACATTTTCAATATTTAACCCTATATCTGCATATCTGGATATACAGTATATACAGCATATCCATTCAACTTACATAATCATCCTACATGTATACTAATGTGAATCCTACAGATACAACTAACTTGATTTCCTGTTTGTCAGAAGTCACTCAATCCCACTCTACTCAAAGGACTGAGAAAAAAGTTTTTATAAAAAACAACAAAAAAGATAATTTTTCAGAAAGAGATTATATTTATTATTAGTGAGGAAAAATACGAAATCTTCATCAAAATCCTTCCTATAAGCTCCCTAATTTTAGATGAATCAATAACTAGGCTAAATATGATAGATAGTCATATATTTAGTTTAGACAAAATGTCCCCAAGGTATGTCTCTATTGAGGCCCCTTGGGGACATAGTGTCCAATCATCTGATCCATTGGGCCTCCTTCTTAAATAAAAGTGTTTGTCTGTCCCCTCCATATCTAAGAGGGGGGACACTACCTATGATTTAAAATCTAAGTTGGCTTTTATTATGGGAAGCTAGTGTAAAATGGTGTGATACAGGTGAATCTTCATCCAATTTCCCTATTGCTGACTTATGTTGGCGTATCCTATCTCTCATGGCTTGGATGTTCTCTCAAATATAAGACCACCCACAAGGACATTTAATTAGGTATGTAACGTAACTAGAGTCACATGTATATGTGCCTGTAATACCAATTTTAGACCCAGTATGGGGATGTGTAATGTATTCACCATTAAAAAGGGAATTACATTGGGCACAATTATAACAGGGAAAATATCCTTTTTTCTGCAGGGCATTGGACGGATGTTCTGAACCAACATCTGCCCTCACTAATCCATCTCTATGATTCTTGTTCCTTTTATAGGAGAGGAGGGGAGGATTTTTAAAGGTATCCAATAACGGAGGGTCACCTTTTAGTAAATGCCAGTGTCTTTCCACTATTGATCTCAATTTGGTACTATGTAATCCATATTGGGTAACTAGGGGGATAGAGAAATTCCTATCTTTATTTGGACGTTTCAATAGCAGAGTTGATCTATCTATTTCCTTAACTTTTTCAAGATTTTCTTGCAGGATATTGTCTGGATATCCTCTCATTCTAAATTTGTCCACCATCTCATCTAGTCTTAATTGCATCTTAATAGGATTGGTTACAATCCGTTTTGCTCTTAGTAACTGGCTAAATGGTAATTTTTTTATCATCGCTGATGGGTGGAAACTATCAAATGCTAGAAGATTATTCTGATCCGTTATTTAACTGTAGATATCACGATAGAATATATTTATTAGTAGACACTAATGTGTCCAAAAAGCTGACACTTTCAGTGTCTTTTTCCATTATTAATTTCAAATATTCAATTTCACTATTTATTTGAGATACAAAAGAGTTTAAACTGTCTATATTACCAGTTCAGTTAAAGAAAATATCATCTATATAACGATACCAACAAAGTGCATGTTTCTGAAAAAGATTGTTAACATAGATGTATTGTTCCTCAAATTTACCTACAAAGAGGTTTGTGTAGGTGGGCACCACATTTGAGCCCAAAGCGGTTCCTTTTGTCTGGATATAGAAAGTGTCCTAAAACATGAAATAGTTATCGTATAGTATTATCTTTAGAAGATCTCTAATGAATCTTCTTTCTGATGGAGAATATATTCCCTCTCTTTCAATGTAATAAAAGACACTCTCCATATCCAGATCGTAAGGAATACATGTATAAAGATTTGTAATGTCAATCGTTACCAAAATACTGTTGGGCGGTAATCTTAATCTTTATATTTTGTTTAAAAAAAATCAGCAGTATCTTGGAGATAAGATTGCAATTCCCCCAATAAAGGTCTAATCAACTTATCAACGAATATAGCTATGGGTTAAAAGATCGATATCTGTCCCTGCTACTATCAGAAGACTGGGAGGATCTATCAAACTCTTATGTATCCTTAGTAAAATGTATATGACAGGAAGGATAGGATGCATATTAACCAAAAATGTAGATTGTTGTACAGTGATCAGTTCCATTTCCAATGCCTGATTTACTAATTTCGATATCTTTTTCTGTATTTTTATGTTTGGATCAAAACTTAGAGGCTTGTAATTTTCCTCATTTGACAATAGTTGTAAAATATTAGTTTTGTATTTTTCACTGTTCATAATCACTTATGCTCCACCTTTATTGGCCGGTTTCAAAGTGATTGTTTTATCTTGTTGAATATTGCCAGTGAGTGCCTTTGTGAAGCTGTGAGATTATGTTTATGTTTATATTTAAATGTTCTGCTAAATTTTTCAATGTCCTTTTTTACCAAAGTAATGTATGCTTCCACACTCCACTCGGATTTGTAAGTGGAGGATTAAATTTACTTTTTGGTTTAATATCTCTTACATGAAATTTCAAGGGTGAACATTCAAATTCACTTTGTGAAGGGTTATTAACAAAAAAGTTTTTAGTCTTAATTGTCTGAAAAATCTCTGCAAATCACCCTCAATCTAAAAAAATGAGTGTACCTGTAGATGGAACAAAAGATAGGCCTTTTTGTAAAACTTGCATCACTGATTCATCTAGGCGCTTACTGGAAATATTTACAACAAGATTATCCTCAGTATTTATCTCCTGTTCTGCTTTGTTGTCATGTGATATCCTAGATTTCCTGTGTTTCCTACCCCTTTGTCTCTGCCTCTTCTTCTTATACCCCTGGTACCTCTGCCCCAGATGGTAAAAGATTTTGTAGAGTCACTTATATCACTATCTGATGAGGATTCTCCCATTAATTCATTACATCTGGGTGTCCTCCAATTCTCCCTTCTAAATGGCACAAAATAAGGGTTACACCATTTATACAATATATTATTTTGATAATCACTCAAGTTAAAATTGCATGCTCTATCTGAATCATGAAAGAAATAAATTGGGTTTTGTGTCCCTTTAATGTTAAGTTTTGAAGAAAAAGTTTTGAAAAGTTTTTTCTAAAGAATTATTTTATATATATGTTTAATTTAAAAATAAATTCTGTTTTGCACATGTAGCTGAGTGCTTCAATTACTCTTTTGCTCATCATCCATAAGGTAAATTAACAAACTTTATTCTCAACAAAGTCCTATTATACAAAAAAAAACAAAAAGAACAACCATATTTAAGCATATCTATTTATTTGCATGAAAAGAGTAAAATTGTTTTTTTTTTATTATAAAACTTACAGAAAGTCCATGTCTGAGCACAGCCAATCCATGGGTTAGAGGCTCAGTGACTGGTAAGGACAACTCCCACAGCCCTATTGGTGGATGTGACATACTGCAAAGGCATCAATTTTCTGAAAAAAAAAGTCTTTATTGAGGAATAAAAAAATACTTCTATGTCCGTTTTAAAAACAATTCTGCAGAATTCTTTCAGACTATTAGGTATAGTAGCATTTAATCAATGCATGATAATAAAAAGACAAAGCAATACTTTCAATTTCTGACAAATTTAAAAAAAAAAATTATTTCCCTGTCTGCTAGATCATGTGACAGCACTCTGCCAATCACAGTCTCATATACTTATGAACTAGTCTGTGAACTCTTGTATATGCTAAGTACTAATATCTGGTGTCTCAAAGTACTGATAATTGAAGTAAATTGTAAAGTTTAAAAAAAAATGCATGATCTATCTGAATGATAACAGTTTAATTTTGGAAATTAATTAAACACTACTTTGTAAGGTTTGAGTATTGTTTATTTGTTATGTTCTTGTGCATCTTTGACAGCTTTTATACAGTGGTAAAGAAGAAACTATTCCAACTTCCCTTATAAACAGAATGATCAAATAATAACTCACACAGATAATATTTAGAAACAGTGAATGTTGTGCTATACTTAAAGCTATAAATGCAATATATGGCAATATTATTTTTCCAATTTCAAAAATAATTGTCATATAAGTTCCCAGGTGGAACAATAATACAACAGATAAGATTAGGTAAGATTGCATTTTTTAGCATAATGTGAGTTTTCAATAAGTGCTGGAATGTCACTTAGGCAACAGAATCTGCAACCCAAAGCAGTAGTGTGAAGAAAACCAAGTCAATTATAGTATTTATATCTTATCTGCATGAAATATATTTTTTACCCTATGAATAAAAGAACTTTTAAGTATATTAAACAATACTTTAATAACACAAACATTATTTTAAACAATAATACCTCCAACTTAAATATACATTAGTTATCACATATAGATAAGTTACTACAAGTATCTGGAATAGCTTATTTGTGGTCATATTAAAAGGATATTAAACTAACAATGTAATTCCCTATAAATAAATTAATAATGAAAATCACAAAGCATTGAACAATATATTTATTATTTATCTTGCCTGTTTTTTGGGGTGTTTCTTTTTGTAAAATACAATTATTTTTTCTGTAAAACTTTTGATTGTCCCACACTCCTTAGAAAGTATAAGAACCAAATTATGTGGCCAAAGCATGAAACAAAATGCTCCACTATTGCCTGAATTTATGACATACTACACTGTCTAGAAAAGTGCACATACTTGTTAACAGCCAATCCTAATTCGAGATAGTCCAGGGGGCAGGGGCGGACTGAGCAGTTGGGCAATATGACCTGGACCGAGGGCCCGGCACGTGAGAGGGCCCGAAGGGGAATTCCTGGGGTTTGTTAAATGAGCTAGTGTAGCGGTGACAGATGAGCCACTCTAGTGGTTGTCACTGTAAGTTGTCGGCTATGCACATTTTAGTATGGGACAGCTGCGCTAGTGGTTATGAGATGGGGTGGGCAGCAGATGATCAGGAAATAGTGCAGTCTGACAATAACTAAACAGTTAAAGGTGGGCAGAGTGCGTGCCCTCTCTCTAGATTGGGGACCCTGTGTCTGAATAGGAAGTTGTTGCTTTTGGGGCCTTGTAGTGTGGGGTCTGGCCGTAGAGGTCGGGGCCTGAGGGAGGGTTCATGGCTGTGGGGTCCCTGTCCCTTGATGAAGGAGGCCCTGTCCCTGGAAGTCGGAGGCCTTAGTGGGGGTGAGGCAGGCAGTGAGTTGAGGGAGATGCATAGGAGGCAGAGTTGGTCATAGGGGGAAGGGGGCTCTCCCCTAAATTTTGCCAGAAGGCCCTGGTTGGTTTCAGTCTGCTCCTGCAAGGGAGTTAAGATATGTAGCTGGTTCACACAATTGTGCAGCATTTTTCTCCATACTATGCTACAGGATTTGACTTCCAGCCCTTCTAGGTTGCAGTGATTAGGTTTAAGTTTTCTGTAGTACGTGTAAGTAGCTGTTTAGCTGATCTTAGGACTTGCAGTGTGAAAGGTATTAGAAGCATCAATGGGGTTGCGACACATAATATCAAAAGTCAAGGCATAACACCATTATTATGTTACAGCTGCTCCTACAGAAATTAAATTCTGAAAAGAAAAAGAGCACAACCAGAATCAAGTGCAGTATTTAGATATAGAGAATACAGCGCTACAGAGTTGCACTTACAATGTTGACAAAGTTTAATTCATCCCAAAAGATACTTAAGAACAAATGGTGTCCCGCACGTCTCTCCTGTATCAATATCAAAAGTCAGTGTGTCTTTGTATTAGTTTGTCAGCAGGCGTCCATGCGTCCTGCGTATTTCAGTAACCAAGATATTTTTTGCTGCTGCTTGCAATGGTTTGCATGACATAGACTGACTACGGGTACCCACGACGTCCAAAAGACCTCAACGTGTTTTAACCGCTAGCGTGTGGTCTTTCTCAAGAGGATAAGTGTTATGGTTAGTAGTGGCGGGGGCTCTCCTTAAATGTCCTTATGACCCTACTCATTGGTGATTGAGATATTCAAATGGCACACCTCTCAGCACACTTTAGATTCATCTAACACATCTCATCATATATGTAAATAGTATATAGTCTACACGAGAGGAAAACAAAAGGACTGAGCACTTTTATACACATGTTAAAAAGAATGCAATTGTCGTATATTACACATCAGATCCATGGTATAAAATATGAAATACATGCAAATAAGAATAAAAATAAGAATAAAAAATGGAAAAAGCATATATATGAAAAACCCAATTGAAAAAAGAAAAAAAAATGCATTCATATTTTGCATATTAAGCAATTTAATTAATATCTTAAAATAGGTTATTAACTGAATCACCAGAGATTACATTAATAATAAATACGTGAATTTCTATAAATAAATTCTATGCATTAATACACACACAGTCACATACATACACACACACACACACACACATAAACACCAATGGATAAAACAGAAACACTAACCCCTGTAGTCAGAGACACTAATGAAGCATCATGTCACACTCACATGATATCAGTGTAGGCAGTGGCAGGTCAAGGTTTTTTTTTTTTTTTTTGAAGCTGAGCCACCCTTGGGGGCCCAGTCGCAATTGCAACCTCTGCACCCCATGTAGTTTTGCCCCTGGCTATAAAACTTTACTATTCTATGATATATATATATTGTGACAGAAAGCAAGGTCTGGTTATAAATGGAAGATATTTAAGACCAAGCATTGTACATGCTATTTCTCCTTTCAGTTAAAACCCCAGGGAGAAAGAGTGTGTATTTGATTATCCCAGACAGCTGTGAAGCTGTCCAGCAGCTAATCACAGGTGTGGCTAATTAGAAGTTGTGAGGGTTTAAATAGCAGCCTCACTTAGGCCTTGAGAGAGAGATATACAGCTACAGAAGCTGGTGTGTGTGTTTGTTACACTGTGTAAAAGACTTTTGTTCCTGTGAACTGTAAAAGGACATTATTTTTACAAAGCACTTGTGGAATGCTGTGAAGTGCTGGGACACATTTAAAAGCACTTAACTTTGCTGCAGAGGAAGGATTTCCCTCTTTTGAAAATGAACTGCCTGTTTGTTATTGCTGTGAAAAATAAAGCCTTTTAAACTATAGTGGATTGTCCTGTGCTGCATTTGTGCCCTAGAAGACCATGGTTAAAAGTGTTCCTGTCACACTTGGTGGAGAATCCGGGCAACCACGTTGTATGTCTGTGGGCATAATAATCTGCAAGCAACATGGAGGAAGTCATTAAAGCTTTGATCCATTCTAATGCTATACAGCAGGAGACTAACAGAAAAGCTGCTGAAAATAGTGCAGCACTGCAACAGTTGGTCTTGGCCCAGTCAGAGAGTGCTATGCTGCTGGCTAAATCACAGAAGGAGAACACTGAATTGTTGATACAACAGATGGCTGCTGTGCAAGCTGAGACATTCAGGAAGACCCGGGAGGAGCAGCAAAGTGCTACACAGACTCTGCAACGAGAGGTTCAAGCCATATCAGAAAGACTGAACTCTTAATATGTTGGTGGCAGCCAAGGTTCCAGAGTAATAAGGGCTAGTCATTATCTTCAAAAAATGACAGCAGCTGATGATGTTGAGGCGTATCTTTTGGCATTTGAACGCACAGCAGAAAGAGAAAAATGGCCGACAGTTGAGTGGGCGAGTATACTTGCGCCATTTCTTAGTGGTGAACCTCAGAAGGCCTACTTTGATTTAGAGCCAGCACAAGCCGGTGACTATGAGAAATTGAAAGCAGAAATCCTTGCACGCCTGGGGGTGACTTTGGCAGTCCGTGCACAAAGATTCCATTCCTGGATGTTTTCATCTCATAATGCTGCAAGATCCCAGATGTTCGACTTTATACACCTTGCCAGGAAGTGGCTTCAACCAGAGGTTAATTCGGCTACCAAAATAGTGGAACTACTGGTGATGGACCGGTTTCAGCGTGGATTACCTGCTTCCCTGCGGCGGTGGGTTAATCAAGGTGATCCTCAAACAGCGGATCAGTTGATTGTATTGGTCAAAAGATTTATAGCTTCAGGAGAAGTTTTGCAACAATCTTCAATGGATCAGCCCCACAATCCCAAGTCCCAGAGCTCTACAAGAACTGGTAAGACTGTTCAGGGGATAAAGGGGATAAGAGAGCAGCAGGTGTATAGGCAAAACACCAGAGACATTTCCCCAGGAATTAAGGAAACATTTAAATATAACCAACCTGTAAGATGTTTTAAATGTAATGAGGTTGGGCATATTGCTAGAGACTGTGATAAAGATGAATTTATGGACTGTAATGTTGCACATTCACTATTGTCTAATAGCAACAGCTCTGTTAATAATGATTCCCATTGGTGTACTGTGATGGTTAATGGTAAAGTGTCTAGGGCTTTGCTTGATTCAGGAAGTATGGTCACACTAGTGGCTAAATCTTTAGTACCAGATGCAATATTAGATTATGGGGAAAAAATGGGAATTATCTGTGTTCATGGAGATAAACGGGAATATCCTACAGCTGAGGTGGAGATTGAGACTCAGTGTGGTAAGTTAAAATATTGTGTTGGTGTAGTACCAAATTTAGCCCATGAGGTGGTGATAGGGAGAGATTTTCCAAAATTTCTGGAGTTATGGGAATAACTTCTGATATTTATGTATTTCCTTTCTCTGAAACTGATTTTGAAGGGGGTTCCATTGAAAAGGAGAAAAATAAGATTTATTGCCCTATGTCTGTATTAGTAGGTGATCAACCTTCTCAGAGTAATGAAGTACCAAGTACTAGCTCGGAAAATATTGATGATTTGATAGATCTGGTTGGTGGCCCTGGTAATTTTAAAAAAGCCCAATGGGAGGATCCAACATTGGTAGAGGCAAGAAATAATATCAGGGTTATAAATGATGTTGTGACACAGCCAGGAAATGTATTACTCTATCCTTATTTTGAAGCAGTTAATGATTTGGTATATCGTGTAGAGAAGAAAGGAACAGACATTGTTAAACAACTTTTGGTGCCCCAGACTTTTAGGAACACTGTTTTAAATCTTGCACATAACCACATTCTAGGGGGGCATTTGGGAGTTGAGAAAACCAAAGAGAGAGTTCTTAGAAGGTTTTATTGGCCAAGGATATTTGTAGCCATCAAGGATTATTGTGCTTCATGCCCTAAGTGTCAACTTACAGCTCCTGCTAAAGATTTTCGTAACCCTTTAGTGCCCTTGCCAATAATTGATGTGCCTTTTGAAAGAATTGCTATGGACTTGGTGGGTCCGTTGGTTAAATCTGCTAGAGGACATCAGTATATACTGGTAATCCTTGATTATGCTACACGCTATCCTGAGGCAGTTCCCCTTCGTAACAGCTCTGCAAAGTCCATAGCAAAAGAACTCATGCTAATGTTTAGCAGGGTCGGGATACCTAAGGAAATTTTGACAGACCAAGGAACTCCATTTATGTCCAGGGTTACAAAAGAATTGTGTAAGTTGTTTGGCATAAAACAACTAAGGACCTCAGTATATCACCCTCAGACTGATGGTTTAGTAGAAAGGTTTAACAAAACTCTCAAAAGTATGCTAAGAAAGGTAATTGACACAGATGGGAGAAATTGGGACCTTCTGTTACCCTATTTAATGTTCTCTATCAGGGAGGTTCCCCAGGCTTCTACAGGTTTTTCCCCATTTGAACTGTTATATGGGCGGCATCCCAGGGGATTACTAGATATAGTTAAACAGACTTGGGAGCAAGAGACAACACCTTATCGAAGTATTATTGAACATATTTCCCAAATGCAGAATCGTATGGAAGCTGTCTTGCCCATTGTAAGGGAAATATGGGAAAAGCACAGGAAGCACAAAAGTACAGCTACAACCGTAATGCTAGAGCCAGGGTGTTTCAACCTAGGGATAGGGTGTTAGTTCTGGTCCCTACAGTTGAAAATAAATTCTTGGCTACTTGGCAGGGCCCATATGAGATAATTGAGAAAGTGGGTGATGTTAATTACAAAGTAAGTCAGCCAGGGAGAAGGAAACCTGAGCAAATATATCATATAAATCTGTTAAAACCTTGGAAAGATAGGGAAGTTTTAGTTGCCTTAAAACCTACAGAACTCCCTGTCACTGAACCAGAGGTAAATATATCAGAAACCCTATCTGTACATCAGAAGCGAGAGGTCAAGGATTTTATTAGAAGAAACAAAGAGGTATTTTCTGTGGTACCGGGAAAAACTAATGTTATTAAGCATGACATAATAACAGAACCAGGGAAGAAGGTCTGCCTTAAACCCTATAGGGTCCCTGAGGCTCGTAGAAAGGCTATTAAACTGGAGGTAGAAAAAATGTTAAAGCTTGGTGTAATTGAGGAATCACAAAGTGAGTGGAACAGTCCTATCGTGCTTGTTCCAAAGCCGGATGGTTCATTAAGGTTCTGTAATGACTTTCGTAAGCTTAATTGTGTTTCCAAATTTGACACCTACCCAATGCCTAGAGTAGATGAGTTAATAGAAAGGCTAGGAAAAGCATGTTATCTCACTACAATTGATTTAACGAAAGGGTATTGGCAGGTGCCTCTCACTAGTCAAGCAAAGGAAAAGACAGCTTTTTCAACCCCAGAGGGCTTATTTCAGTATACGGTGTTGCCATTTGGTTTACATGGGGCCCCGGCAACATTCCAGAGGATGATGGATAGAATTCTGAAACCCCATGTTCGTTATGCGGCAGCATATTTGGATGATGTTATAATTTATAGTACAGATTGGGAATCCCATCTTCCAAACGTTCAAGCAGTACTTGATGCAATACGGTCCGCTGGGTTAACTGCCAATCCTGCAAAATGTACTGTTGGTTTACAGGAAGCTAAGTACTTGGGTTATACTATTGGTAGAGGATTAGTTAAACCTCAGAAAACAAAAATAGAGGCCATACAGAACTGGCCACAGCCTCTAACTAAAAAACAAGTAAGAGCATTTATTGGGATAACTAGTTATTATAGAAGGTTTATCTCGAATTTCGCTACAATTGCGGCACCCTTGACGGATCTCACAAAAGCAAGGGCCCCAATTATGATAAAATGGTCCCCAGAAGCAGAACAAGCTTTTAAGCAGTTGAAAGATGCCCTTTGTGCCCATCCAGTTTTGGTAACCCCCAATTTCGCTAAAGATTTTATTGTACAGACAGATGCCTCTGATGTTGGTTTAGGAGCAGTTCTCTCGCAGGAGTGTCAGGGAGAAGAGCATCCTGTCCTTTTCCTAAGCAGAAAACTTATTTCACAGGAAAAGAACTATTCTATAGTGGAGAAAGAATGCCTTGCCATTAAGTGGGCTTTAGAGACCCTTAGGTACTATCTGTTGGGAAGAAAATTTAAATTAATAACAGATCATGCTCCTCTCACATGGATGAGTCAGAATAAGGAAACAAATTCAAGGGTTACTAGGTGGTTTCTTAGTTTGCAACCCTTCAATTTTACTGTTGAGCACAGGGCCGGTCTTTTGCAGGGCAATGCTGATGGTTTGTCTCGGGTACATTCATTGATGTCCATGGTCGCTCAACCCACTGGGTGTGAGCTGGGGGGGAGGATATATGACAGAAAGCAAGGTCTGGTTATAAATGGAAGATATTTAAGACCAAGCATTGTACATGCTATTTCTCCTTTCAGTTAAAACCCCAGGGAGAAAGAGTGTGTATTTGATTATCCCAGGCAGCTAATCACAGGTGTGGATAATTAGAAGTTGTGAGGGTTTAAATAGCAGCCTCACTTAGGCCTTGAGAGAGAGATATACAGCTACAGAAGCTGGTGTGTGTGTTTGTTACACTGTGTAAAAGACTTTTGTTCCTGTGAACTGTAAAAGGACATTATTTTTACAAAGCACTTGTGGAATGCTGTGAAGTGCTGGGACACATTTAAAAGCACTTAACTTTGCTGCAGAGGAAGGATTTCCCTCTTTTGAAAATGAACTGCCTGTTTGCTATTGCTGTGAAAAATAAAGCCTTTTAAACTACAGTGGATTGTCCTGTGCTGCATTTGTGCCCTAGAAGACCGTGGTTAAAAGTGTTCCTGTCACAATATATATATATATATATATATATATATATATATATATATATATATATATATGTACACCCATATACATACAATCCAAATTCATCTTTATAAAAAATGTATATATATATATATATATATATATATATATATATATAAAAGCCTACAGATTGAAAACATTAACCTCTATTGCAGCACCTAATATCCTTTATTTGATTTTATGCTAACAATTGGATACCTAGATTTAGAATAACATTTATACCTAATCTAACTGAAACTGAGAACAATATTTATACCTAGTCTAACTGAAACTGAGAACAGTTGTTGTAATCCTAAAAATAAGGATTCCCTTTTTAATGGGTTTCATTTTACTTGGAGCTAGTAAGTTGTTGTTTTTTTTTAAATATTTTTTTTTTATTGAGATTTGTTAGCATGAACAATAGTACAACAGTGTATGCCCGTTTACAGAAGGAAAAAGTAGAGAAAAACACTGATACAAAGAAATATTACCTTCTAGATGATTTAGCAAGCAAATGCGTGTGTTTGATCTTGGTACAATTATATAACAGTCATAAGATTCTTATATGTGGGGTGTAAACGAACACATTAGTTAGAAATCTCATTTTACATATGATCGTGTAATCCCCCAAACTAAACAGGGTCACGTGCATACCCAAGATAAGGTAGTTTTATGGAGTATTGATGGTTAACTCTCAACCAACTCCAATGGTATGAGAAGCAAGGAAAAAGTAATAATTCCCATAGTTTATGAAAAGGATTGTGCTCTGTGTCTATTATGGAGGAATGAGAGTTAATAGGGTTAGTTATTTGGCAAATGATAATATGATACTTTAGAATTTTGGGTCTATATCATAGTAGGGGAACTATAGCAAGTGAGCCCTAGTGAGTGGGGTGCCAGTAGTTGAAAGGCTTAAATGAGGCCTAGTAGGGGAATTATAGCAAATGAGCTCTAGTGAGTGGGGTGCCAGTGATTGAAGGGCTTATATGAGGCGTAGTAGGAGAGTTATAGCAAATGAGCTCTAGTGAGCGGGGTGCCAGTGATTGAAGGGCTTATATGAGGCGTAGTAGGGGAGTTATAGCAAATGAGCTCTAGTGAGTGGGGTGCCAGTGATTGAAGGGCTTATATGAGGCGTAGTAGGGGAGTTATAGTAAATGAGCTCTAGTGAGTGGGGTGCCAGTGATTGAAGGGCTTATATGAGGTGTAGTAGGGGAGTTTTAGCAAATGAGCTCTAGTGAGTGGGGTGCCCGTGATTGAAGGGCTTATATGAGGCGTAGTAGGGGAGTTATTGCAAATGAGCTCTAGTGAGTGGGGTGCCGTGATTGAAGAACTTATATGAGGCGTAGTAGGGGAGTTATAGCAAATGAGCTCTAGTGAGTGGAATGCCCGTGATTGAAGGGCTTATATGATGCATAAAAAAAACACAGTTGAGAGTAGGGTTGACTTTTATGTGGAGGGTAGGGAGGAACAGCTTGTATATGGGAAGAATGTCGATTATGAAAATTCTAGGGACTTAAGGAGGTTATTGTTGAAAATAGAAGATAGACATATGGGTACCATTTCTATTAGGAAAATAAATAAGTAAACAGCGGGCAAGAGCCGCTCATATTTGAGAGCAAATAGAGCCTAATTGCAATGAGTGGTAAATGAGGATGGAGGAGTGTTAGCTAATACTAATGTAGAGTATATGCTATCTGAGAGGGAGCATAGAGAGTGGAAATTGAAGGGAGGCAAATAAACTATAACTGTGGGAGGATGGAGGCTGCAGGTGTGTGTGGCTTTATATGGACAAACTAGGATGTAAATGGGGTCATAAGAATGTGATGTGTAGGATTAAGTCCACCAGGTAGTAGAGATGAAATGGGTTTCTATTGGGGTTGACTGCGTATGATAGAATGGCATGGGGTGATGATAACCTGTTACTGAAACTACTAGGATGGGCCCAACATGGGTATAGGATACTGGAAGGCAAGATTGAAATTATAAAACATGTGGCCTAGAACCCCCAGGAGTAAAAGTATATGAGTACAGCACACGCTAGTATGGGTAAATAGAGGTAAGGAACAGGTAAATATGCATGTACATAGCAAATATAAGAAAACTCAAATATTAGTGCACAAACCTATGTTCATTTGAAACCTGAGGGTGATTCTGTACATGGGAATACCTGGTAAAGGAGTATATGGACCATGTGTTTGCATATTCTAGGGTAAATTAGCAAACTTAACTAGGAGTTAGGTGACCTATAATAAAAACATTGGTAAAACAGTGAAATAAACAGATGCTAGGGGCAGTTAATAGCATTAAATATGGACCGCATATCTATGAGCCCTTAGTCTGACAACGTCATGATCATTTAAATATGCTTTCAAGCAAAAAAGAAACAGTGGGAAACATTGAAAACATTGAAAGCAGTCTCAAACATGTATATATAAACTTAGGTCCATGGGAGCCAAAGGAAAAGTCTTCGAGAATGTGCAAGGATCTTTTCTAGCCTACTCCTATTCTACAGCCTGTCTGTAAACTATGGTAGGCCTTTGGATGAACCCCTGTGATGAGGTGGGACTTCTGTGGAAGGGAGCCATGCAGGACACTCCGTTCGTGGGTAAGAGACAGATCTGCTGCCCAATTTCCCCTCTCCCATGTGGTATGCTCCTTATATGGAACGTAGACATTTTCTGATGTTTGCCCTCGGGAGTCGGCCGCACCTCCCAGAGCCTTGATTAAACGTAAAATATCAGCAATTTGGGAGCATAGGCTGGGAGGGAGAGATAATTGAAGATGCTGCCATATAGTGGTCGGGAAGAATCCTGCTGACCCCAATGTAACAGCAGCAAGGTATTGTGAATCATTTGCATGAGGATATGTCGAGTCACTACTTGCCACTTTGTGTAAGATGCTTATGGAAGCCCCTCTAGACTTCCTTTCTTGTGTCCGCTTGTGTTGAACAGGTAGTAAGTCTTCTGCTGGGTCTGCAGCATGGGTGTCATAGCTGGTTAGGTGGGTGACGCCATCTTGGCTACGCGGGTCTGTGATGGTAGACCGTAGGTCGTGGAACTGTCTTTTTGCTTTACAGCTCAGCTCCTCCAGCAAAAAGGTTAGGTGTGTGTAGAACTCCTCCATCCTCAGAATATTGCAGAGTCACTGTTACCCGGCTGGATGGTAAACCGGGGGGGGGGGGGGGAGGTGTTGAGATCGTAAATTAGGTCGCTGAGTGGATGCCTGGTCGGAATATATCATCAAGTTTTAGAAAGAGAGCAATGTTGTAGGTAACTACAACATTGTAGTTCCTCCAAGTTAGCAGTTAGGAATGTGTGGCTGGATGCCTTATTAAAAAGGAGATAGTCATCAGATTGTTAAAGTTGCCACGAGAGCTAGTGAAGATAGCGTCCGATCATGGGAGCTAGTAAGTTTTTAAGATATCTTCCCTTTTTAAAAATACACAAGTGGCTCATTTGTTAATGTGGTTGCTAAAAGAGCATCTGTCTCTAGAATTCCCCAATGTTTTTTAAAGGAGGTTTTTTAAAAAACATTGGGGAATTCTAAAGTCAGATTTTTAAAAATGGAAGGGAGGCAAATAAACTTAAAAACTTACTAGCTCCAAGTAAATTAAAACCTATCAAAAAGGAAATGGCTGTGCAGAGTAACTGCTTAGGATTAAAAGAGGGCACATATAAATGTGGAAAGAATGTCTGTGGAATGTGTAAACATGTAAACATGGATCCAAAGTTTTTTAATAGTGACAGGACAAAAACATTTAATATAAAGAGTCAAGTACATGTGATTTTACTTTTGTAATATAACTTAACATGCGGATGTGACCTGATTTACGTTGGGCACACTAAAAGGAAGATAAGGCAGAGATTTTCTGAACATCTAAATAATATAAAAATAAAACTGCATAAACATAGTGTTCCCATACATTTTAGAGACTGTCATGGGAGTGATTCCAGGACTTTAAAAATATAAATTATTGATTGGATTCCCCCAAATAAAAAGAATAGACTGTTATTACTAAGGAAGCAGGAGACTTTTTGGATACAGAAATTAGATAGTCTACATCTAAGAGGTCTGAATGTAGATCTAGATCTAGCCGCATTTATGTAAACACTGTCACCTTATTTTTACGATTACAACTGTGTTCAGTTTCAGTTAGATTAGGTATAAATGTTGTTCTGTTTCAGTTAGATTAGGTATAAATGTTGTTCTCAGTTTCAGTTAGATTAGGTATAAATGTTGTTCTGTTTCAGTTAGATTAGGTATAAATGTTGCTCTGTTTCAGTTAGATTAGGTATAAATGTTGTTCTCTGTTTCAGTTAGATTAGGTATAAATATTGTTCTCAGTTTCAGTTAGATTAGGTATAAATGTTATTCTGTTTCAGTTAGATTAAGTATAAATGTTGTTCTGTTTCAGTTAGATTGGGTATAAATGTTGTTCTCAGTTTCAGTTAGATTAGGTATAAATGTTGTTCTCAGTTTCAGTTAGATTAGGTGTAAATGTTGTTCTCAGTGTCAGTTAGATTAGATAGGTATAAATGCTGTTCTCAGTTTCAGTTAGATTAGGTATAAATGTTGTTCTGTTTTAGTTAGATTAGGTATAAATGTGTTCTCGGTTTCAGTTAGATTAGGTATAAATGTTATTCTGTTTCAGTTAGATTAGGTATAAATGTTATTCTGTTTCAGTTAGATTAGGTATAAATGTTGTTCTGTTTCAGTTAGATTAGGTATAAATGTTATTCTGTTTCAGTTAGATTAGGTATAAATGTTGTTCTGTTTCAGTTAGATTAGGTATAAATGTTGTTCTCAGTTTCAGTTAGATTAGGTATAAATGTTATTCTGTTTCAGTTAGATTAGGTATAAATGTTGTTCTGTTTCAGTTAGATTAGGTATAAATGTTATTCTGTTTCAGTTAGATTAGGTATAAATGTTGTTCTCAGTTTCAGTTAGATTAGGTATAAATGTTGTTCTGTTTCAGAAACTTTCAGTTAGATTAGGTATAAATGTTGTTCTGTTTCAGTTAGATTAGGTATAAATGTTATTCTGTTTCAGTTAGATTAGGTATAAATGTTATTCTGTTTCAGTTAGATTAGGTATAAATGTTGTTCTCAGTTTCAGTTAGATTAGGTATAAATGTTGTTCTCAGTTTCAGTTAGATTAGGTATAAATGTTATTCTGTTTCAGTTAGATTAGGTATAAATGTTGTTCTCAGTTTCAGTTAGATTAGGTATAAATGTTATTCTGTTTCAGTTATATTAGGTATAAATGTTGCTCTGTTTCAGTTAGATTAGGTATAAATGTTGTTCTGTTTCAGTTAGATTAGGTATAAATGTTGTTCTCAGTTTCAGTTAGATTAGGTATAAATGTTGTTCGCAGTTTCAGTTAGATTAGGTATAAATGTTGTTCTGTTTCAGTTAGATTAGGTATAAATGTTATTCTGTTTCAGTTAGATTAGGTATAAATGTTGTTCTAAGTTTCAGTTAGATTAGGTATAAATGTTGTTCTCAGTTTCAGTTAGATTAGGTATAAATGTTGTTCTGTTTCAGTTAGATTAGGTATAAATGTTGTTCTGTTTCAGTTAGATTAGGTATAAATGTTGTTCTCAGTTTCAGTTAGATTAGGTATAAAAAAAAAATCTGTTTCAGTTAGATTAGGTATAAATGTTGTTCTGTTTCAGTTAGATTAGGTATAAATGTTGTTCTCAGTTTCAGTTAGATTAGGTATAAATGTTGTTCTCAGTTTCAGTTAGATTAGGTATAAATGTTGTTCTGTTTCAGTTAGATTAGGTATAAATGTTATTCTGTTTCAGTTAGATTAGGTATAAATGTTGTTCTTAGTTTCAGTTAGATTAGGTATAAATGTGGTTCTGTTTCAGTTAGATTAGGTATAAATGTTATTCTGTTTCAGTTAGATTAGGTATAAATGTTATTCTGTTTCAGTTAGATTAGGTATAAATGTTGTTCTGTTTCAGTTAGATTAGGTATAAATGTTGTTCTCAGTTTCAGTTAGATTAGGTATAAATGTTATTCTGTTTCAGTTAGATTAGGTATAAATGTTCCTCTGTTTCAGTTAGATTAGATATAAATGTTATTCTGTTTCAGTTAGATTAGGTATAAATGTTGTTCTGTTTCAGTTAGATTAGGTATAAATGTTGTTCTGTTTCAGTTAGATTAGGTATAAATGTTGTTCTGTTTCAGTTAGATTAGGTATAAATGTTGTTCTGTTTCAGTTAGATTAGGTATAAATGTTGTTCTGTTTCAGTTAGATTAGGTATAAATGTTGTTCTGTTTCAGTTAGATTAGGTATAAATGTTGTTCTGTTTCAGTTAGATTAGTTATAAATGTTGTTCTCAGTTTCAGTTAGATTAGGTATAAATGTTGTTCTGTTTCAGTTAGATTATGTATAAATGTTATTCTGTTTCAGTTAGATTAGGTATAAATGTTGTTCTGTTTCAGTTAGATTAGGTATAAATGTTGTTCTGTTTCAGTTAGATTAGGTATAAATGTTGCTCTGTTTCAGTTAGATTAGGTATAAATGTTGTTCTGTTCCAGTTAGATTAGGTATAAATGTTATTCTGTTTCAGTTAGATTAGGTATAAATGTTGTTCTCTGTTTCAGTTAGATTAGGTATAAATGTTATTCTTTTTCAATTAGATTAGGTATAAATGTTGTGTTTCAGTTAGATTAGGTATAAATGTTGTGTTTCAGTTAGATTAGGTATAAATGTTGTTCTCAGTTTCAGTTAGATTAGGTATAAATGTTGTTCTGTTTCAGTTAGATTAGGTATAAATGTTATTCTGTTTCAGTTAGATTAGGTATAAATGTTGTTCTTAGTTTCAGTTAGATTAGGTATAAATGTTGTTCTGTTTCAGTTAGATTAGGTATAAATGTTATTCTGTTTCAGTTAGATTAGGTATAAATGTTATTCTGTTTCAGTTAGATTAGGTATAAATGTTGTTCTGTTTCAGTTAGATTAGGTATAAATGTTATTCTCAGTTTCAGTTAGATTAGGTATAAATGTTATTCTGTTTCAGTTAGATTAGGTATAAATGTTGCTCTGTTTCAGTTAGATTAGATATAAATGTTATTCTGTTTCAGTTAGATTAGGTATAAATGTTGTTCTGTTTCAGTTAGATTAGGTATAAATGTTGTTCTGTTTCAGTTAGATTAGGTATAAATGTTGTTCTGTTTCAGTTAGATTAGGTATAAATGTTGTTCTGTTTCAGTTAGATTAGGTATAAATGTTGTTCTGTTTCAGTTAGATTAGTTATAAATGTTGTTCTCAGTTTCAGTTAGATTAGGTATAAATGTTGTTCTGTTTCAGTTAGATTATGTATAAATGTTATTCTGTTTCAGTTAGATTAGGTATAAATGTTGTTCTGTTTCAGTTAGATTAGGTATAAATGTTGTTCTGTTTCAGTTAGATTAGGTATAAATGTTGCTCTGTTTCAGTTAGATTAGGTATAAATGTTGTTCTGTTCCAGTTAGATTAGGTATAAATGTTATTCTGTTTCAGTTAGATTAGGTGTAAATGTTGTTCTCTGTTTCAGTTAGATTAGGTATAAATGTTATTCTTTTTCAATTAGATTAGGTATAAATGTTGTGTTTCAGTTAGATTAGGTATAAATGTTGTGTTTCAGTTAGATTAGGTATAAATGTTGTTCTCAGTTTCAGTTAGATAAGGTATACATGTTGTGTTTCAGTTAGATTAGGTATAAATGTTGTTCTCAGTTTCAGTTAGATTAGGTATAAATGTTGTTTTCAGTTTCAGTTAGATTAGGTATAAATGTTGTTCTCAGTTTCAGTTAGATTAGGTATAAATGTTGTTCTCAGTTTCAGTTAGATTAGGTATAAATGTTGTTTTCAGTTTCAGTTAGATTAGGTATAAATGTTGTTCTCAGTTTCAGTTAGATTAGGTATAAATGTTGTTCTCAGTTTCAGTTAGATTAGGTATAAATGTTGTTCTCAGTTTCAATTAGATTAGGTATAAATGTTGTTCTGTTTCAATTAGATTAGGTATAAATGTTGTTCTGTTTCAGTTAGATTAGGTATAAATGTTATTCTGTTTCAGTTAGATTAGGTATAAATGTTGTTTTCAGTTTCAGTTAGATTAGGTATAAATGTTGTTCTCAGTTTCAGTTAGATAAGGTATAAATGTTGTTCTCAGTTTCAGTTAGATTAGGTATAAATGTTGTTCTGTTTCAGTTAGATTAGGTATAAATGTTGTTCTCAGTTTCAGTTAGATTAGGTATAAATGTTGTTCTCAGTTTCAGTTAGAATAGGTATAAATGTTGTTCTCAGTTTCAGTTAGATTAGGTATAAATGTTGTTCTGTTTCAGTTCGATTAGGTATAAATGTTATTCTGTTTCAGTTAGATTAGGTATAAATGTTGTTCTCAGTTTCAGTTAGATTAGGTATAAATGTTGTTCTCAGTTTCAGTTAGATTAGGTATAAATGTTGTTCTGTTTCAGTTAGATTAGGTATAAATGTTGTTCTGTTTCAGTTAGATTAGGTATAAATGTTATTCTAAATCTGGGTATCCACTTGTTAGCATAAATTAAAATAAAGGATATCAGGTGCTGCAATAGAGGTTAAAGGGACATGAAACCCATTTTTTTTTCACAATTCAGAGAGAGCACATCAATTTAAAAACTTCCCAATGTACTTCTTTTATCTAATTTGCTTTGTTCTCTAGGTTTCCTTAGTTGAGAATCATATTGAGATAGGCTCAGAAGCTGGAAGCTAGCTACTGATTGGTTGCTGCACCTATATGAATCTTGTGATTGACTTTCTGATGTGTTCAGCTAGTTCCCAGTAGTGCATTGCTGCTTCTTCAAAAAAGGATTCCAAGCAAATGAAGCAAAACTGATAATAGAAGTAAATTGGAATGTTGTTTACACATGTATGCTCTATCTGAATCATGAAAGACATTGTTTGGGTTTAATGTCCCTTTAATGTTTTGAATCTGTAGGTTTATATATATATATATATATATATATATATATATATATATATATATATATATAAATATTGAAGTTGGTGGATGGAAAAAATTGCGATATTAGAGTGTAACAAGTGTAGATATATGGTATTGAGAATACTCAATTACCAACTCACATAAGGACTATTAAAGTCCTGGTGCAGACCCTTATAATTTTTATATACTATCTAAGAAGAGAGAGAAAAATGGCACATAGTAGTGTCATTAAAAAAGACAGGGATTTCAGCACTCTTTTACAAAATACTAAGACACTTGTTTTGTGATAAAATATCAATATTTTATGTAGCAGTTAAACATCCACCCCCACAGGGGTTTGAGCCGTCACACAGCGCAAAATAAAATAAAGAAATAACAAAATTATACCATAACCTCAAACATATAACACAAAAGTAAATATGATACCTCATTTGAGGACATCCAAACACAAAATAAATAAATAATAGGACCGGCCCTATGACAATCCACCTTATACGGTGTAAAACAGCGTAGGCTGTTAGTAAATAAGTAACCAGAATATAAGTATGTAAGTGAGAAATTTGTTCCTCAAAAATATGTTCAGACCATATTAATTTTAGTGTAAACTGAACTTATAAAAGTCATGATTAACAATTCTCACTTGCCACATCATTTCAAGATATATACTGGAATGTTAACGGAACTTGTAGCAAAACAACATACATAACATTCAATAATGCATGAATTCAAGTTTGCAAGAGCGGTTATAACAAGTAGCATTAGATAGAAAATAGCAAAAGCACTACACTGGTAGAGTAGGAACACTCGGTTTAGTATTTAAATATATACAGAGAATGTGTTTGAATTATTAGTGATCACCATGTATTTAATTATCAATATCGATTTATTGAATCTCTATTTTTATTCAATATGTACATATGTGCCTTAATGAGCTTGAGTGCTTGTGCATGGAACGTTACTAGTTACAAATATAGTCTATATCTAAGAGGATAGAGACTAGAAGAATGCACTTGAGTAGCACTTGAGTTCCTAGAAGTAATATGATGTTTGTATGAAACTTAAACACTCGCTAGGAGTCAATGGGTTGAAAGGAAAATTAAAACATAACTTTTATTAACTAAACATCAAAATAAAACATATGAAGTGTACGTGTGTGCATTTTAAAAACACATAGCAGCTTTGAAATTATAAGTGGCTCTAAGTATCAACAAAATCAGTTGTTTAGGACTAGAAATATAGGTAGATTATATAGATACTGATTGGTGTAAATCTATCTAACTGATAGTTTTCTTATCGTATATAGTGTTATCCAGTACTATCAGTTTCCCTACTGGAGTTGTTACTGTATCTGATAGGGTAATCCTGTATTGAAGATGGATACAAAATTTGTATCAGTAAAAGATACTAGTAACTGAGGTACTAAATTATGTTTGCACCTTCCATTATCATAGTAAATGGATTTCTAAATTGAGCTTGATATTTTTAAATTATTACTTCTATTATACCAGGTTGTATTATTGATATATGTATAAAGCAACAGCATATATTTAATCAATATTCCATTTTTTCATTCACGAATATATTTATACGCTGGCTCTAATAGCTAGAATTTGTATATATCAATGTATGCTGTATAATTAACCTGTTGTTATAACAGGAGTTTTTTAGCGTGAATGGCTCAAATTTATGTCTTACATGTACAGGTGCTTGGTGTACTTTAACACAATTGCTCTTGAGAGTTTCAAGTTTGTGTTTACATTAGTAGTGGTGTTAATGTTTCACCAATTTTAATACTTATGTAATTTGTACTTTGTGGCAAAAGTTATTTAGCTTTTTCTATCACTGAAACTATCTAGTCATCTGGCAGAATTCCTGTGTCTTGCCTTTGAAATCTGCAGCATTTACTGAACACAAACCTGCGTTTTAAATAATTATGTAGATATCTTGTGGGTACAACTATTCGATGTTTATATAAGGAAAATTAATGTCAATGACATGTAAAACAAGTTTCTCCACCTCCATGTAAGCCAGTATCTACAAACGGATACGATATACGAGATATCTCAACCAATCCCTGAAGGATGGTGTCATTACTTCTCTTAACTACACGTTTGCAATCACATTCACATGTAATTATTATCACATTACTTGTAATTTTACACTCAGTTTTATTAAAAAAATTTTTTTATATATTTTTTATTTCCATCCTATGTTCATCCTCACTTTTGATTTCTTCTTCCAATAAGTTTCTACTCAACCCCATATGTAGAGCACAACCTGATGTTAATCCCTTACACAGGTAACACGTGATTATATATTTATCCCTCAATCCCAATTCACATTAAGTATTATACATCTTCACACATATTTGAATACTTCCCCAGGCTGAATGCACCTCATTCACTTACCAAAGGATCACTTGCATTTTTCATGCAGAAATTACACCATTCATTTTATTTTATCTTCCCCATTCTATTGACAAATTTCACTTTTTCCCAACACTCAAACCCTCCCCCCCCCCCCTCACATCACAACTGACATCCAGCTAACATCAAGGGTCAACAACCCCTTTCCCCCCTTCTAGTCAAGATGAGAGAATTACAAGTGGAGGGTCTGAGTTACAATAATATACATACAGCATTGACAGTGCAATTTCCCCCCAAGTATAGTAAAACATTATTTACAAGTCCAAGTCATGCCCCTATTATACAAGGGTCAGGATGACAATAGGTAACATGTATATACCTTTAATAAAAAGTATATAGTAAAACTTTCAGTACACATGAAGTCCGAAAAATGCAATAGTAATTACTTAAAGGAGAACATGTACATACAACCTTCACTTATATTATTAAGGATATATAACTCTGGAAAGAAGAACAACACCAAATATACACCTAATAATATACTTTCCACACAGAGAGAAAAGTAACACACTTCTCTTGCAATATCGGATAGACATATACGATCATGATTTAAATCTATCCATGACATTCATACACAGTAATAAACTCAGTTTATGCAAAGTATATGTCATGATATTATAATGCCATCAACCTTCCGCCTTGTATTAAATCAATTCACATCAGTAAACATAGAACAATGCTGTCCACACCACCAATGTCAATCATACTCTAATTACGCCCCTCCAGACGTTCAGAGGGCCAAGATTGGTTCAAAGGCAGCCAATGGGTTTTTGTCCACGCATTTAAATACCCTGAGACGCCGGCGCGCGTCACCTTTGAAAAAGCCGAAACGCTATCGGCGAAACATGTTAGGGATGGGTATCAGTTAAATACCCTGTCGTTCTTTTTAATGGCATAGCTACCTTTAATTACTCTATTGCTAAAGTGGCAAATAAGGACTAGATTAATACTTGACTTTGGGCACTGCTCTTAAAGTACTAGTGGCAAACTTTAAAGGCACTTTATAAGCTGTTATTACAAAAGCCATAACCGCCAACCGCCGACACTACTCCTTCCTTCCTTATATAAATTTAAAACAATCCATCTTATATACATATGGTGACACCTTAAGGTTATAGCGACAAGGTAGTAAGGAGTGTTGCTGGTAAATTATTCAACAATATTTAAAGTGAGAACTGCTAGTCAGTTAGTCTGGCAGGCTCAACATATATTTAATAACAATTTTCTATCGATATTCAAAGGCATAGAAGCTAGATGATGGTACTAGTAGCAGCAAACTTCTTTTTGATAACACAATAATATACACTTTAAACGTCTTTAAACCACCATTAATAATTGCTTACAATGGTTGATTTAGAAGACACTAAAGATAAAACAATTTCTTGATACTGTTAAAAACTATGGTTAAACGTTTACACTAGCTATTCAAGTTTGCACTTTAGCAACTAGTACCTAACTATTGATACACAAAAATATTGGATATCTAGAAAATAATACCCACAAGATATCTACATAATTATTTAAAACGCAGGTTTGTGTTCAGTAAATGCTGCAGATTTCAAAGGCAAGACACAGGAATTCTGCCAGATGACTAGATAGTTTCAGTGATAGAAAAAGCTAAATAACTTTTGCCACAAAGTACAAATTACATAAGTATTAAAATTGGTGAAACATTAACACCACTACTAATGTAAACACAAACTTGAAACTCTCAAGAGCAATTGTGTTAAAGTACACCAAGCACCTGTACATGTCAGACATAAATTTGAGCCATTCACGCTAAAAAACTCCTGTTATAACAACAGGTTAATTATACAGCATACATTGATATATACAAATTCTAGCTATTAGAGCCAGCGTATAAATATATTCGTGAATGAAAAAATGGAATATTGATTAAATATATGCTGTTGCTTTATACATATATCAATAATACAACCTGGTATAATAGAAGTAATAATTTAAAAATATCAAGCTCAATTTAGAAATCCATTTACTATGATAATGGAAGGTGCAAACATAATTTAGTACCTCAGTTACTAGTATCTTTTACTGATACAAATTTTGTATCCATCTTCAATACAGGATTACCCTATCAGATACAGTAACAACTCCAGTAAGGGAAACTGATAGTACTGGATAACACTATATACGATAAGAAAACTATCAGTTAGATAGATTTACACCAATCAGTATCTATATAATCTACCTATATTTCTAGTCCTAAACAACTGATTTTGTTGATACTTAGAGCCACTTATAATTTCAAAGCTGCTATGTGTTTTTAAAATGCACACACGTACACTTCATATGTTTTATTTTGATGTTTAGTTAATAAAAGTTATGTTTTAATTTTCCTTTCAACCCATTGACTCCTAGCGAGTGTTTAAGTTTCATACAAACATCATATTACTTCAAGTGCTACTCAAGTGCATTCTTCTAGTCTCTATCCTCTTAGATATAGACTATATTTGTAACTAATAACAAGTAGCATGTCTGTGTTGGTTATTGCAACATTGTTAAATCCAAGTTCAGTCTGTATTTTGACCAGGTGAAGCGTATTGCAAAGCAATCTTTTGTTAATATGCACATATGTTGATGGCAACAGTAGTGGTTGGAAAACTGTAAAGCAGGTAAAGCAGGTAAAGTGAGTGCTTCAAGGCTGGTGTAATAAGCAAGCAATATTAGTGAAAGTTAGTCAGCCATTTTTTCGGACTGGTTCAGACAGTCAACACAGCCTCCGTGGGCAGCGTGTGAGAAAGTTACACACAGATGTAATACAGGGAGAAGTGTAGGAGGATACTGAGTTGTTAGATAGTATCCCTCTGTCAACCACACTAATCCTGATAATGTACATACGTAGTTTCACGCAAATAAGTTGTTTTCTTGCATGCACTAACTTCACTTTCGCTAAAGCATAGTTCATATGTATATAGCCATATAGCACTTCTCAACAGCATACGATATTACCATACTTCAGAGTAGCTCAATATTCTCTATTCCATCTTGAGAGACTGTTTGGAAATCATCCGCTCGATATAGGAACCGCTCCGTTGCGTGTCAAACAAACACCGGCAGTGTGGATGTCACATGGGCCAATCAGCTAGCCAACACGTGTTTCACCCCTCGTGATCAGGAACAACGGGCTTCCTCAGGGCTTAGTTAGTGAGCATGAATTCACAGGCTTTAAAGCCAAATATAAACACGCCCCCAGGTACAGGTGAAATAACAGCAAGTATAATTCAAATACAATTCTTAAACGGCTATAGTGTTTTAAGTAGAAAGTAACATTTATAATGTAATTACTAAATATACAAAATAAACAGATCTTTATAATATTAAAATATATATGGAGCTTATGAAATTTCGGTCAGTTTTTTAAGATGAAAAAGGCTTATAAAAAGCTCGCCATATCTAGCCTTTCATTCATACCACCTAAGCCAATGGTAGAGAGGTCATAAATCCATTTGCATTCTTTTTGCATTAGTATTTTATCATTGTTTCCCCCTCTACCATTGGTAATTCCTTTGTCGATACCGGTCACTTTCATGCAGTCTGGCACACTATATATATAAAAACACACATTTTTTATAAAGATGAATTTGGATTGTATGTATATGGGTGCATATATATAACATAGAATAATAAAGTTAAACGCCTAGATTACGAGTCTTCCGTTAGGGTTAAAAAGCAGCGTTAAGGGGTCCTAACGTTGCTTTTTAACTCCCGCTGATATTACGAGTCTGACAGGTACAGGTGTACCGCTCACTTTTTTTCCGCAATTTTAGCATACCGCAAATCCCCTTACATCAATTGCGTATCCTATCTTTTTAATGGGATTTGCCTAACGCCGGTATTACGATTGCTGAAAAAAGTGAGCGGTACACCCTCTACCTCCAAGACTCCTATCGCATGTAAAAGTCAGTAGTTAAGAGTTTTATGGGCTAACGCCGGAACATAAAGCTCTTAACTAAAGTGCTTAAAAGTACACTAACACCCATAAACTACCTATTAACCCCTAAACCGAGGCCCCCCACATCGCAAACACTATAATAAAATTATTTAACCCCTAATCTGCCGACCGGACATCGCCCCCACTTTAATAAATGTATTAACCCCTAAACCACCGCACTCCCGCCTCGCAAACACTAGTTAAATATTATTAACCCCTAATCTGCTGTCCCTAACATCACCGTCACCTACCTACATTTATTAACCCCTAATCTGCCGCCCCCAACGTCGCTGCCACTATACTAAATTTATTAACCCCTAAACCTAAGTCTAACCCTAACCCCCCCTAACTTAAATATAATTTAAATAAAACAAAATAAACTAACTACAATTAAATAAATTATTCCTATTTAAAACTAAATACTTACCTATAAAATAAACCATAAGATAGCTACAATATGACTAATAATTGCATTATAGCCATCTTAGGGTTTATTTTACAGGCAACTTTGTATTTATTTTAACTAGGTACAATAGTTATTAAATAGATATTAACTATTTAATAACTACCTAGTTAAAATAAAGACACATTTACCTGTAAAATAAATCCTAACCTAAGTTACAATTACACCTAACACTACACTATAATTAAATTAATTCCCTAAACTACCTACAATTAAATATAATTAAATTAAAGAAACTAAAGTACGAAAAACAACAAACACTAAATTACAGAAAATAAAAAAAGAATTACAATTCTTTTAAACTGATTACTCCTAATCTAATCCCCCTAATAAAAAAAAAAAAAAAACCCAAAATAATAAAATTCCCTTCCCTACACTAAGAAGAGGACATCCAAACTGGCAGAAATCTTCATCCAGGCGGAATCTTCTATCTTCTTCCATCCGGAGCGGAGCGGGTCCATCTTGAAGACATCCGACACGGAGCATCCTCTTCCATCCGACGGCGACTGAAGAATGAAGGTTCCTTTAAGTGATGTCATCCAAGATGGCATCCCTTCAAATCCGATTGGCTGATAGAATCCTATCAGCCAATCAGAATTAAGGTAGGAAAAATCCTGATCCAATCAGCCAATAGGATTGAGCTTGCATTCTTTTCGCTGTTCCAATCAGCCAAAATAATGCAAGCTCAATTCTATTGGCTGATTGCATCAGCCAATAGGATTTTTCCTACCTTAATTCCGATTGGCTGATAGGATTCTATCAGCCAATTGGAATTGAAGGGACGCCATCTTGGATGACGTCACTTAAAGGAACCTTCATTCTTCAGTCACCGTCGGATGGAAGAGGATGCTCCGCGTCGCATGTCTTCAAGATGGACCCGCTCCGCTCCGGATGGAAGAAGATAGAAGATTCCGTCTGGATGAAGACTTCTGCCGGTCTGGATGTCCTCTTCTTGCCGGATCGGATGAAGACTTCTGCCCCTCTGGAGGTCCACTTCTGTGCCCGGCTGGGTGAAGACGGCTCAAGGTAGGGTGATCTTCAAGGGGGTAGTGTTAGGTTTTATTAAGGGGGGATAGGGTGGGTTTTAGAGTAGGGTTGGGAGTGTGGGTGGTGGGTTTTAATGTTGGGGGGGTGTTGTATTTTTTTTACAGGTAAAAGAGATGATTACTTTGGGGCAATGCCCCGCAAAAGGCCCTTCTAAGGGCTATTTGTAATTTAGTGTAGGGTAGGGAATTTTGTTATTTTGGGGGGCTTTTTTTATTTTATTAGGGGGATTAGATTAGGTGTAATTAGTTTAAAAGAATTGTAATTCTTTTTTTATTTTATGTAATTTAGTGTTTGTTGTTTTTCATACTTTAGTTTCTTTAATTTAATTGCATTTAATTGTAGGTAGTTTAGGGAATTAATTTAATTATAGTGTAGTGTTAGGTGTAATTGTAACTTAGGTTAGGATTTATTTTACAGGTACAGGTTTACATGTGTCTTTATTTTAACTAGGTAGTTATTAAATAGTTAATATCTATTTAATAACTATTGTACCTAGTTAAAATAAATACAAAGTTGCCTGTAAAATAAAAATAAACCCTAAGATGGCTATAATGTAATTATTAGTTATATTGTAGCTATCTTATGGTTTATTTTATAGGTAATTATTTAGTTTTAAATAGGAATAATTTATTTAATTGTAGTTAGTTTATTTTGTTTTATTTAAATTATATTTAAGTTAGGGGGGGTTAGGGTTAGACTTAGGTTTAGGGGTTAATAAATTTAGTATAGTGGTGGCGATGTTGGCGGCGGCAGATTAGGGGTTAATAAATTTAATATAGTTGCAGCGACATTGGGGGGGCATATTAGGGGTTAATAAATATAATGTAGGGTTCGGCGATGTTTGGGGCAGTAGATTAGGGGTTCATTAGTATAATGTAGGTGGCGGCGGGGGCCAGAGCGGCAGAATAGGGGTTAATAATATAATGCAGGTGGCGATGATGTCGGGGGCGGCAGCTTAGGGGTTTATAAGTGTAATATTAGGGGTGTTTAGACTCGGGGTTCATGTTAGGGTGTTAGGTGTAGACATAACTTGTATTTCCCCATAGGAAACAATGGGACAGCGTTAGGAGCTGAACGCTGCTTTTTTGCAGGTTTTTTTACAGCCAGCTCAGCCCCATTGTTTCCTATGTGGAAACCATGCACGAGCACGTTCAGCCAGCTTACCGCTGACTTAAGCAGCGCTGGTATTGAGGTGAGATGTGGAGCTAAATTTTGCTCAACGCTCACTTTTCTGAGGCTAACGCCGGCTTGCAGAATACTCGTAATACCAGCATTGTCTG
The DNA here is from genome assembly GCF_027579735.1 of Bombina bombina. Lineage (NCBI taxonomy): Eukaryota > Metazoa > Chordata > Amphibia > Anura > Bombinatoridae > Bombina > Bombina bombina. The sequence continues at coordinate 306,954,409 of NC_069503.1, forward strand.
AATTGAGCGGTGAGTAAAAAAGGCTCGTTAGCACCGCACACCATAACCGACAAAAACTCGTAATCTAGCCGTTAAAGTTTTAATGTTTTAGAATATATAAAATATAAAATGTATTTATATAAATTCACTTATTTATTATTAATATAATCTCTGGTGATTCAGTTAATAACCTATTTTAAGATATTAATTGAATTGCTTAATATGCAAAATATGAATGCATTGTTTTTCTTTTTATCAATTGGGTTTTTCATATAAATGCTTTTTCCATTTTTTATTATTACTTGTATTCTTATTTGCACATATTTCATATTTTATACCATGGATCTGATGTGTAATATATGACAATTGCATTATTTTTAACATGTGTATAAAAGTGTTCAGTCTTGGGGGCGGAGTCAACAGCCAAAAAATGGCCGGTCACGTTCCTAAGTAGCTCTTGACTCATATATTTAATTTCAAGGGTTAATTCACTAGCAAGCCTTCAAAATTCACTTGGAAAGACCCTAGATCTTAAACATCCTTAAAGCAGCTGCAGAAAACAGAGAATCTGACAGTAACCGTGCCATCGGCTTCTACTATTTTCTTTCTCTGGACAAAGCCATGCAGTAAGAAGTGCCATCTCATGTCATGGATGCTCTACCTTAAGAGACTTCCATACATCATAAGCCAGAACTCTCGCATCACCCCCCCAGGACTCCGGGTTAAAAAAGCAGTTTTTATTACTGTGTATTCATCCTATCCACCTCAACTCGTAACATGGAGGAAGATTGTCACACGAAGATTCAAGATCTACTTCAAGAGCTTGACAAACAGATACAGGGCTGCTTTGAAGATCTCATACATATAGTCAAACCCAATATGTGGTGTACGAAGGCAAAGCGCCTGTGGAGGAAGTTAATGAAGATGCCATGACACAGCAGACGGAACCCCAGATTTCAGAAGGCTGCTCGGATCAAATTGAACCATACACTTTGAGAGGTTTGTGGCAGAGGGGAGAAGCTACCAAGACACTTACCCTGCTCAAATGGGAACAAGCCCACAATCACACCACAATTGGTCTTAACACTCCAGCGCAACTAAACAGATCCCATCTAGTGACTCCTTCTGCTGACACCTAGGACAGTGCGGCCACCTGATAAATAGCCACAGCGTGTCCTTTATACGGAGCGCCGGTGTCCCAACTCTACCAGCCCAAAAAAGACAAAGAGGCTCCTGGCAAAGCGCTGGTAGCTTCAGAGGAAAATTGAGGACATACGTTTCCCTGGATCCACTAACCGCCAGTAATCCTAGGTTCTTGAGTGTGTATGGACTGAAGCGTTCTCCTTTTACATTATCTCAGACTCTCCTACATTATGCGCTTAGACTTGGGCAATTCCAGAAGACAGGTGTGAGCTGAAAATACTGATCTTTGCATTTATACATGACGAGGTACCTGGTTACCTACTTCTTACAGAGACTTCTTATAATAACATATCTGCCCTATAAAATTCTGCTCAGATTACCATGATAGTATGAGTACCCTACTCCCACAATTAGCTACATCAACCCTTGTATTTACATATCAGTGTGTATGACTCAGGTTAATCATCCTATATTATAAAAGGCCAAGTGTGTTTGTCTGAAGCCGTCATGCGCAGTAGAGACAAACACACTTGGCCTTAGATTGACCTCCTCGCATGCGCACCTCCGTGCAGCAGCACACAGCTGAGAAGGCCTTAGGCAGCAGCGCGTGAGACAGCTGGATCATCAGCTGTGCAGGGTTTGTGCGAGGAACGGTGGCTGTCGCGAGGCATCTCTCTGCATCAGCTGTGCAGCAGCGTGTGAGACCTGCCTGACCTGTGGAGTTCACCATGAAGTGCGCAGTGACACCTGTCAGGTTACTTTAGGGCCCTCTCTGCAGCTAACTGGGTGCATGCGTGAGCGGGGGCATGGCCAGATGCAAATGGGGGGGGCAATCATGAAGGGGCGGGGCCAGTCACGGTCATCAATGCGAGATAAAGGGGAGAGAGATAGAGAGGGGGGAGAGATAGAAAGAGGGGGAGAGAACAAAATATATGAGAGAGAGAGGGGGGGAGATGGGAGAGAGAGAGAGGGGAGAGAGAGGGTAGAGAGAGGGGAGAGAGGGGGGAGAGAGAGAGGGGGGAGAGATGGGAGAGAGATTGGAGAGAGAGATGGGAGAGAGAGAGAGAGAGAGAGAGAGAGAGAGGGGAGAGAGGGGGAGAGAGAGGGGAGAGAGGGGGGGGAGAGAGAGAGAGAGAGAGAGGGGGGAGAGAGAGATGGGAGAGAGATTGGAGAGAGAGATGAGAGATAGAGAGGGGGAGAAAGAGGGGGAGAGAGAGAGGGAGAGATGGGAGAGAGAGTGGAGAGAGAGGGGAGAGAGAGAGGGGAGAGAGGGGAGAGAGAGAGAGAGGGGAGAGAGATGAGAGAGAGAGATAGGGGAGAGAGAGAAAGATGAAAGAGAGGAGAGAGAGAGATAGGAGAGGGGGGGAGAGAGAGGAGGGGGGAGAGAGAAGGGGGGAAAGGGAAGGGGGGAGAGGAAGAGAGAGGGGAGGGGTAGAGAGAGAGGGGGGGAGAAAAGAGAGGAAAAGAGAGGGGAGGAGAGAGAGCAAAAGAAGAGGGGGGAGAGAGGGGGGGAGAGAGGGGGGGAGAGGAGGGGGGGAGGGAGGGAGAGAGAGGGGGGAGAGGAGGGGAGAGAGAGAGGGGGGAGGGAGAGAGAGAGGGGGGAGAGAGGAGGGAGAGAAAGAGGGGGAGAGGGGGGGAGAGAAAGAGGGGGGGAGAGAAAGAGGGGGAGAGGTGGGGAGAGAAAGAGAGGGGGAATAGAGAGAGGGGGGAGAGGGAGAGGGGGGAGGGGGGTAGATAGAGAGGGGGAGAGGGGGGGAGAGGGGGGAGAAAGAGAGAGCAAAAGAGAGGGGGGGGGAGAGAGCGCAAGGGGTAGGACCGCTGTACTGCAAAAAATGGCCCGTGTGAACGGGCTTTAGGACTAGTAGCTGCATAATCTACAAACTACTATTTGACAGACAGATACTGCATTGTGTATGAGTAGGGCCCTACAAACCTTGTTCATAGTCGCTATTCACAATGTTTTTGGGATGTGCAGTTTTCTTTTACAAAAACCTGGCTTACTCTACTAATTCAAATAGCCCTGAGATAATAATATGGTTGGGACGTCTTTATATGTTTTAGAATATAAGGTTCATGACTGATGAATAAACAGTTAATTGTACATTAAAGGTGTCTTTATGATAGTTTTATTTAAACAGATATCCACATACCAACTATAAGTTCCTAACTTAAACCCCCTACTATTCTAAACGTCAAAAGGAGACTTAAACTTAGAGATCCCAGCTAAGCTTATCCTATACCATTATACATACTATTTTTAATAGCCCTAAAGGGAGCAGAGACTCAGAATTAGATTAGTGAGCATTTTAGAAAGCCACATTTCTTGATATATATATATATATATATCACAAACGTTTACCTTACATAATGTTTAATACTATGAAGTTGTTATCTACCGTATATTCGATCATTTTTGCTATTACTTCTTTATATTGCATATGTTCTGAGTTACTCATCCTGCCAGCAGGGTTTCCTATATATTGATATGTTTTGAATGAGACAGATATATGATGGCTGGGTGCAATATGCTTTGCTCATAATGATGGGGGCTCATAACTTAGTTATGTATCAGAAGTTATTTTTATTTCATCCGTCAGAATATCAAGTGGACTCTCTCCTGTACATGTAGTATTATTATATATTGTGTTTGCTGGGTTGCAATACCATGACATTAGAGAATCCCTTAGGTTCAAGGGACTACATAGAAGTTTAGCACTGGACGTCAGACTCACAGGAAATGCCCAGCAAGTTTTATTTCATTCATGAATCCAGCTATTTATATTTGCATCTTACAAGTCATAATTAGGATTCATTGTTACTTTACATATTGTTTGGGTTGTGCGGCTGCTTTAGTTAATAACCCTGCTCACTCATTTCAATAACTTCACTAATATAAATGCCCCTGAGACAATGGCATTGCTAGAATGTTTATCTATATATTAATATTTAGCAATAATGCTCGATGAACACACGGTAAAGGGTTCACTACAGAAGTCACCTCCACAACAGGTTTGCATTAAAAGATATATATTTATTAGGTATCAGGTCCCAATATATACACTCTTCTATTCTTAATGTTATAAGGAAATGTCTCCTCAGAAATACCAACTGGTTTTCCCCTAAAATGTAGCTCCTTCTATTCATACCATAGCCCTACAGGATGCAGAAGCCTACATTCAGCTTAATGAGCAAGATAGGAAACCAAAATTCATGACTTATGTGTAACAAGTGCTTATTTTACGTACTATACTGCCACAGATTGTTGGTACCTTTCATACCTTTGAGTATCTATGCTATCATTTCCTTATTCAGAAAATGGCCTGGAGATAACCATATTAACAGCATGTTAGCTCATATATATTTGCTATATAAACTTGTTCTTAAGGGCATATTACACTTCACCTATATCAATGGTGGTACTTAAGTTATTTATGCATCTGACGCTACTTATATTTCAGGGATCAAAACGTAATTTAGACTTCCTCCTGTATACACAGCATTGATATCAGATATCCGTACCAACTCTTTACAAAAAATTTAAAGATTTTAGAGGTCCAAAAGTGACCATTGTTATAATTTCTATCCTTTTGGGTCCATGAGTGGCTCTAGGTAGTTCAGGGGGAATTTATATAATTTTTAATCTGAGGTTTCAATGCTAGTCAGTTATTGCTATTATTGAATCTTTGATTAGTCAGAATGTTAGATTTAACATGTCATAGTGCTTGGAAAGTTGAAAAATGTATCAAAGTTTGTTGTACCATGCATCATTTATGCCAAATGTTTGTGTACTGTTGTATTTACTAAAAACCTCAATAAAAACAATTTAAAAAAAGAAAAGAAAAAAGTGTTCAGTCTTTTTGTTTTCCTCTCGTGTAGACTATACTATTTACATATAGGATGAGATGTGTTAGACGAATCTAAAGTGTGCTTAGAGGCATGTCATTTGAATATCTCATTCACTAATGAGAAGGGTCATAAGGACATTTAAGAAGAGCCCCCACCACTACTAACCATAACACTTATCCTCTTGAGAAAGACCACACGTTAGCGGTTGAAACATTTTGAGGCCTTTTGGACGCCGTGGGTACCCATAGTCAGTCTACGTCACGCAAACCATTGCAAACAGCAGCAAAAATAACTTGGTTACTGAAATTTGCAGGACGCATGGACACCTGCTGACAAACTAATACAAAGACACGCTAACTTTTAATATTGATACAGGAGAGATGTCCGGGACACCATTTGTTCTTATGTTTCTTTTGGGTTGAATTAAACTTTGTCAACATTGTAAGTGCAACTCTGTAGCGTTGTATTTTCTATATCTAAATACTGTACTTCTTTCTGGTTGCGCTCTTTTTCTTTTCAGATTTATGGCTACTACCATACTCCAGACGGTTTGAACGACACTATCATTGAAAAAGCAGCACCAGGCTCTGTAATTAGAAATTCGTATCTGTACTTTTGGCTACTACTGGTCACTGGTGAGACTATCATTAATTGTAACTTTAAAAGTGCACATTGCTTATTCATTTTCTAATATTTCCTATATTGGTATTGATATTGTTTTTACTTTGGGGGATATTTATCAAGCTGTCAACCGCAAATACGCCAGAATAGACCTAGTTATCAAAGCCTACAGACCGGCAAATGTTGAAATTTGTGATGTAACATTTGATCCGCTGGCCTCAATCCGACGCAAATCGATGCTTACGTCATTACAGATGTTACACATTCAGCTCTATTTTGACACCTTTTCCCATTTATCAAACTTTTAACAGGTACGCTTGAGTCTTTTCCGACCCAGCGTACCTGGTTTTCAATCCGCCACCCTGGAGGCCGCGGATTCCATAGAAATCAATGGGAGTCTGAAAGCACCAAAAGCTTATGTTCGATGCTGCCAGATATCCCATTGATTTATATGGTTGAACCTAACACCCTAACATAAACCCCGAGTCTAAACCTCTTTATCTGCCGCCCCCGACATCGCCGCCACCTAAATAATATGAATTAACCCCTATTCCGCTGCTCCCGACACCGCTGCCACTAAATAAACTTATTAAAGGGACAGTTTACTCAAAAATGTTCTCCCCTTTAATTTGTTCCCAATTATCCACTTTATCTGCTGGAGTGTATTAAATTGTTTACAAGTATTTCAATTACCCTTATAATGGCATTTGAAATAGTTTTTTTAGGCTGTGGTTTCCCCTCCCATCCTAAAAGTTTTTGGCCTTAAGGCCAAGCTGTGTTAACACAGCCAGAAGAAGAAATTACACTCCCAGTGGGTTATAGAAGAGATAAGGTAATAAAATATTAATTTTCCATTGTTCTCTCCAAGTATTGGTGATTGGTTTATGGATAGATATAAGATAAAGAAGCAGGTATATTTACACAATGTGATACAGTAATGAGATCTGATTATACCTAATTTATTAGGTTGTGGCTTCAAAACACAAAATCAGTTAAAAAAAAAAAATCTCATAACTTTTATACTCTGCAGATGGTAAAAAAGTAATTGGAAAAACATTAAGGGAAAAACAATTTTATAGTATACTGTCGCTTTAACCCCTAAACCCCTCGCCTCCCACATCCCTACCACTAACTAAACCTATTAACCCCTAAACCGTCAGCCCCCTACATCGCCATAAACTAAATTAAGCTATTAACCCCAAACCCTAACAACCCGCTAACTTTAAATTAAAATTACAACTTCCCTATCTTCAAATAAATTTAAACTTACCTGTAGAATTAAAATAAATTATTTTAAACTATTAATTAACCTACCCTAACTATTATCCTACAATTAAATTAAACTACCAATTAAATTAACTAAATTACATATTAAAAGACCCTAACTCTACTCAAATTATTTAAATATACTATTAAACCTTATTAAAAGTACTACATTACCAAAAAAGAACAAAAAACACTAAATTACAAAAATACAAAAAACATTATCAAAAATACAAAAGAATTACACCTAATCTAATAGCCCTATCAAAATAAAAAAGTCCCCCAAAATAAAAAAAACCCTAGCCTACAATAAACTACCAATGGCCCTTAAAATGGCCTTTTGTGGGGCATTGCCCCAAAGATATCAGCTCTTTTACCTGTAAAAAAACACCCCCCCAACAGATAAACCCACCCAACCTCTCAAATAAAAAATCTAAGCTCCCCATTGCCATAAAAAGGGCATCTGTATGGGCATTGCCCTTAAAAGGGCATTTAGCTCTTTTACATGCCAAGACCCTAATCTAAAAATAAAACCCACCCAAAAAACCCTTAAAAAAACCTAACACTAACCCCCAACGATCCACTTATAGTTCTTGAAGTCCCACTTGAAGGATCCATCCGCTTGAAATCATCACCCATGCTGACGGTTTAGGGGTTTATAGGTTTATTTAGTGGCGAGGATGTGGGAAGCCAGAGGTTTAGGGGTTAATACGTTTATTTAGTAGCGGCGGTGTCGGGGAGCGGCGAAATAGGGGTTAATAACTTTACTTAGTTGCGGCGGTGTCGGGGAGCAGTGGGATAGGGGTTAATAACTTTATTTAGGTTGTGGTGGGTCGGGGAGCGGCGGGATAGGGGTTAAACATTTTAGTATAGTGCCGGCGTTTAGTGACAGGGTATAAATAAAGTTGGGAAAAAGCCGAATAGACTCGAGATCGATGACTGTTAGTTAACAACAGTCCGATGCTCATCGGCCCGTACTTGGTGCGCATCTTTTTGCCAGCTTTTTTCATAAATAAGGAGAGCGTATTGAGATACGCGGCCGCAATGTTAAGCGATGTTAGGCGAGCGTATTGGTGCCGGTGAATGCAGCATAGTTGACAGCTTGATAAATATCCCCCTTTATATTATCTTGATTTGATATGTTTGTCTGATTCTGCATCAATTTTACATCAATTGTTATTACTTCTTCTAACTGGGTAACAAGCGCTGGTAAATCTCCCTTCTTTCCTTTTTCCCACAGAAATTAATAGCCAGAGCTGTTATTTGGAAGATGCCAAATTACCTTATCCACTCAAATTATAAACCACTTAGTGGTGATAGCTTGTAACCTGCTATTGATCATAATTTAAAATATTTAAAAGAGATAACCAAGCTAACTTGTTTATAGACCTGTGGGGTAGAAGTGGTTTTGCTTCATAATGATTAGACTCCAGGCATCAGTTCTAATTGGATGGTGAGAGAGGACGTAAGTTATAGCTCTTTATGTATTCATTTTTGTTTTCTTTATGCTTTTCCTGGGACTGTGTACCCATGTTCCCTATGTTTTTATCAATTATATTATGCTGAAGAGAAAGGATAAACAGGTTCTAGACATAACACTGGTACTCCAAACATGTTTTAAGAACTGTTCACAAAGGGAGAAGGAATAAATAGCAGGTGAAAAGAAAGTTGAAGGCTGTTAAATAGCCATTAAAAATAAAAAATATAATTACGTCTTCAAGCAAATACACTGAGATACAAAAAAAGGTGACACTGGCCCTTTGTAATTGCCTGGACACATACAAAACACAGAAATGGACTACACTCTCAAACGTGACAGAGTACACATCCTGTATCCTGCATTCTGCTTTGCACCCAAATTGGTCAGGGGTTAACTGCCTGGGTTGCTGAGAGCTGTACAGTGGTCTCTTCAGGGCTGTGGGTTTTACAGTGATGACGGATGTGTACCCGGTTCCATTTGAGAGTGTATATCCGTATCTGACTATATTCAGCTTAGTACACCTTCTAGTTAGTGCTCAAGAGAAAGCCAGGACCTGAGTTTTGTAGTGAGGTCAATAGATGCAATGGATTTAGTGCAGCCATGCAATCCAACCTCCAGAAGTTAGCATGCCCAAAGCTTTTGCACAAGCGCTACTATTTTCAACTTGTAATATGAGCACAAGAATAAGATCCCACTTGAGCAATGGTGGCTCTTAATAGCACTAATATTTATGTGCTCCACTTGTAATCTAGGCCATAGTATAAAAATTTAAATTAAGAAATATAATTCCGATACCTGAAAATTACATTAAGAATACTTAGGCCCCCGTTTATCATTCTGTGTGTAGACAAAGTACTCACAAACAGAACTTATCTTCTTGCCTCCTGGGCCTCCAGGGCAGAACAGGCTACTGAAATTTAAGATTGCACAAGCTATTGCACAAGGGCAGCGATTGTCAGTCATCCCTGCCTAAACAATGAGTCTAGGCTGTCTGACATCCGCAAACTTTAAAGTTATGGACACATTATGAAGCAGTGGTCGTATGACCAGTACTTCCTTAAGGGATATGAAACCCAACATTTTTCTTTTGTGATTTAGACAGAGCATACAATAAAAAAAAAATCAAAATTACTTTGATTACCAAATTTGCTTTGTTATCATGGTATTCTTTGTTGAAGAGATACGTAGATAGGTGTCTGGAGCACAACACTGCCAGGCATAGTCCTGCCCTCTATTGCTCTTGCAAATTGGTAACATTTCTGCAAAACTGCTGCCTTATAGTTCTCCAGATGTGCCCACTCCTGAGCTTTTTTCAATAAAAGATATCAAGAGAACAAAGAAATTGTGATAATAGAAGTAAATTGAAAGTTTAAAATTTGCATGCTCTATCTGAAAGAAAAATGTGGGGTTTCATATCCCTTTTAATTTTGTTTTGTACTAAAACAGCCCCCAAGCTGATTAAACAGTTTCATAGATGGGGCACTAATATAACATTTCTGTATATGAGATGCACTTGGAAATAAATAAATAAAATCTTTCATTTATCTAGTATAAAATATCTATGAAACACTAAGGGGCCGATTTATCATGCCCCATATTGACCTGTTTCCTTGCGAGGCTTCAGGCTCGCTGGAAACAGGAGTTAAGAAGTAGCAGTCTTCCTTAACTCGTCCGCCACCGCTGAGGCGGGGGACAGCAATCAGCCCTATCTTATACAATCGGGTTGATTGACACCCCCTGCTAGCGACGGATTGGCCAATTTTACCAGAAATGCTTGTACAATAACTTTAAAGTCATTTTTTTTATCATTATATGCATTGTTATATCCTCAATTAAATACTGCATTGCAAAACAATCTACTTACAAAATGTTAAACTTATTTTGGGCTAGATTACGACTGGAGCACTCTTTAGCATCCCAGCTCTCACGCTAACTGTGTTAGAAGTAAGCTTTTTGCGCACGCCGGGTAGCATTCATATTGGAAATTAATAAGTTATCTACCCTGCTGGCCTATTTGTAACAGAAAAAGAAAGAGACAAAAATCTAGTGTGTTGGTGATCAGGTTTATGCATATACACCTATACCTAAGTACATGTTTATAATGACTGCTCACAATTCATGCTTTTAGATGTAGTCAAGGATTAGCATATTTTTAGAGGCTCTAATAAAATCTCCTTGCTGACTGCTGCTCTTTTGCAGCCCCAGGAGTGTCAGTTCTTGCACTGGTTCCTATATTTTTCAGAATACAATTTATATTTAATGTTACCTTAACCTATGCAACACTATACTATAGCCACTAGCAACACTGTATTTTTTAAAGTGGCTCACATAGTGATATCCCCAACCTGCTAGTATTACTATCTGCTTTACATTGTTGATAGACAGTTCTCTATTTTTAGGTCACTAAACATGAGAGGTACCTGTAATCTGGTTGCTAATTATATTTCCCACAATAGTAAAAATTATAAATCTATTGCAATTTAAACTTAGATGTCACAATCATGATTGGTTAAAACAATTAACCAATCAAGATTCTTTAAAAATATGTTAACAGAGAAAGAATACTTGTCCCATAATCATGCAGGAAATAATGTGGAGAAGTTTTAACTGTTGCTTTGATTGTGAAGCCTGAAGACCCAAAAAGAAATTTGGTCCAATGAGTAACCATTTTTGTTTTATTTATTGATTTCATTTTATTGTTATGGGGTATTACCAATGAACAGAGAAATCATATGGGGGGTACAAATGTGGATGGGTAATGACATTTAATGATGATGGGTTTGCTGTGGTTGGGCTACATATGCAATGTTTGGGTTACATTGCTTTGTGTTTGTCATGGGGGTGGCATGCAGGATGTTTCTTCTTATGTTATGACCACTTTTAGGTTTTCTACTGTGTTAAAGGGTCATTAAGGAGAGATTTAACTGAAAATATTTTTCTTTGTTGCTGTAACATACCAATAATAATTGCCTCCATTTTAACATTTTGCTTTTGTGTAAAATGTACCTTAATTCAGAGCACACATTAATTTTACATCTGTTCTTAGTGGGCCACAGCAAAGGTGCCCAGGAACATGAATTCCACCTGACATTTTAATTGGTGTATCCCAGGACTACTGTTGATTTGCAAAACCTTGTATATCATGTTAACAAAATTATAGTGTTAAACGATTAAAGGGACACAACCCAAATTTTTCTTTCGTAATTCAGATAGAGCATGCAATTTTAAGCAGCTTTCTAATTTACTCATATCATCAAATTTTCTTCATTTGGTATCTTTATTTGAAAAGCAAGAATGTAAGTTTAGATGCCGGCCCATTTTTGGTGAACAACCTGGGTTGTTCTTGCTGATTGGTGGATCAATTCACTCACCAATAAAAAAGTGCTGTCCAGAGTACTAAACCAAAAATTATCTGGCTCCTTAACTTAGATGCCTTCTTTTTCAAATAAAGATAGCAAAAGAACGAAGAAAAATTGATAATAGGAGTAAATCAGAAGGTTGCTTAAAATTGAATGCTCTATCTGAATCACGAAAGAAAAAATTTGGGTTCAGTGTCCCTTTAAATAATTTTGTAATGCTGTGATTCATTTCTGAAACTTTTTGTGAGTGTATTTTTCCTTTAAACCCCAACATTTATTATCATGCATCAGAAAAAGCTATAGCTGTTTACACTGATTTGGAAATTTGCAGGAAAGGCTTATTTGTGCACATTTTATCTCTAGGAATAGATTACTTACTGGCTGATGAGAACAATTTCTGCTGCTATGTTGATAGATTTATTGAAAGCCTTATCATTCATTTAATAAAATTGCAATGCATGTTACAATATCCCCTTTAACATAACAGAGACTTATGACTGGCACATAGAAGCAGAAGAAAAAATAATCTTTATAAGACATTTTCTAGACATGTTTATGGGTGAAATTTTCAGTTCAGCCAAATCTTTCATCTCAAATATTCAAAATACTTTGGCCTAGATTTTAGAGTTTGGCGGTAGCCGTGAAAACCAGCGTTAGAGGCTCCTAACGCTGGTTTTAGGCTACCGCCGGTATTTGGAGTCACTCAAAATAGGGTCTAACGCTCACTTTCCAGCCGCGACTTTTCCATACCGCAGATCCCCTTACGTAAATTGCGTATCCTATCTTTTCAATGGGATTTTTATAACTCCGGTATTTAGAGTCGTTTCTGAAGTGAGCGTTAGACATCTAACGACAAAACTCCAGCCGCAGGAAAAAAGTCAGTAGTTAAGAGCTTTCTGGGCTAACGCCGGTTTATAAAGCTCTTAACTACTGTGCTCTAAAGTACACTAACACCCATAAACTACCTATGTACCCCTAAACCGAGGTCCCCCCACATCGCCGACACTCGAAAAAAATGTTTTAACCCCTAATCTGCCGACCGCCACCTACGTTATACTTATGTACCCCTAATCTGCTGCCCCTAACACCGCCGACCCCTGTATTATATTTATTAACCCCTAACCTGCCCCCCACAACGTCGCCTCCACCTGCCTACACTTATTAACCCCTAATCTGCCGACCGCAAAGCGCCGCCACATACGTTATCCTTATGTACCCCTAATCTGCTGCCCCTAACACCGCCGACCCCTATATTATATTTATTAACCCCTAATCTGCCCCCCTCAACGTCGCCTCCACCTGCCTACACTTATTAACCCCTAATCTGCCGACCGGACCTGAGCGCTACTATAATAAAGTTATTAACCCCTAATCCGCCTCACTAACCCTATAATAAATAGTATTAACCCCTAATCTGCCCTCCCTAACATCGCCGACACCTAACTTCAATTATTAACCCCTAATCTGCCGACCGAATCTCGCCGCTATTCTAATAAATGTATTAACCCCTAAAGCTAAGTCTAACCCTAATACTAACACCCCCCTAAGTTAAATATAATTTAAATCTAATGAAATTAATTAACTCTTATTAAATAAATTATTCCTATTTAAAGCTAAATACTTACCTGTAAAATAAATCCTAATATAGCTACAATATAAATTATAATTATATTATAGCTATTTTAGGATTAATATTTATTTTACAGGAAACTTTGTATTTATTTTAACCAGGTACAATAGCTATTAAATAGTTAAGAACTATTTAATAGCTAAAATAGTTAAAATAATTACAAATTTACATGTAAAATAAATCCTAACCTAAGTTACAAATAAACCTAACACTAGACTATCAATAAATTAATTAAATAAACTACCTACAATTACCTACAATTAACCTAACACTATATAATATATAATGTGGGGAGTGGTATACACAAATGCACACCACACCCTTTAGGGTGCGCCTCCCAGTTGCCAAAAAATCAGATAGGTAAATAGTCTAGAACCTAGACATAAAACAATACACACAGTAACACAGGATAAAACAACAGAACAGTGAACTATACAGTAGGTATAGGTATGTTAATGTCCATTCATCAATCAAGTCCCACTATCTGGCGGCAGCACTCTGTCAAAGGATGGTCGTCCTGATGGTTAGATACTGCAAATAGAAGAACACAGAGGCGCCACCATGGCCCAGTACCACCAAAACAAAGAAATAAATATATAGAAGGCACTATATATACTCACAAACGTCAAGCACCCAGGTGGTGCTAGTGGGGCAGGCTGAAACTTCACAGTAGTTCAGCTCACTGATATACCTCCAAATAGATCCAGTCGGTGTTCCTTGAGAGCCTAAGATCCTATGCCTAGAAAAGAGAGAGGCAAACCAACATGGCCTAGTATTGTTTGAGCCCAGGGAGAATATAGCCCTAATGGGTATACTCACAGGAAAGAAAGCACCTCCAGGTGCAATATCAGCAAGCTGGAACCATAAGTCGCCCAGTAGACAAACCACGGCAAGTGATCCTCCGCTTCCAGTAGTATAACGGTGGATAGGAGAGGGGTGTATGAAACCCCACAACAGGTTATTAGGTCAAAATACCACACCAGCAAGTGTATATAAAAGTAAAAATCTTTAATAACACAGCGACGCGTTTCTCAGCCGCCTATGGGCTGTTTCATCAGGCTATCGTGATTCTATTGGCTGTTCCGATCAGCCAATAGAATGCAAGCTCAATCTGATTGGCTGATTGGATCAGCCAATCGGATTGAACTTGATTCTGATTGGCTGATTCCATCAGCCAATCAGAATATTCCTACCTTAATTCCGATTGGCTGATAGAATCCTATCAGCCAATCGGAATTCGAGGGACGCCATCTTGGATGACGTCATTTAAAGGAACCGTCATTCGTCGTTCAGTCGTCGGCCAGGATGGATGTTCCGCGGTGGAGGTCTTCAGGATGCTGCCGCTTCGATCCGGATGGATGCCGCTTGGATGAAGACTTCAATCGGATGGAAGACCTCTTCTGCCCTGCTTCGATGAAGACTTCAGCCGGATCATGGACCTCTTCAGCCCCCCGCTTGGGCTTGGATCAAGACATCGGAGGAGCTCTTCTGGACGGATCGGTGTGATACCCGGTGAGGTGAAGACAAGGTAGGATGATCTTCAGGGGCTTAGTGTTAGGTTTATTTAAGGGGGGTTTGGGTTAGATTAGGGGTATGTGGGTGGTGGGTTGTAATGTTGGGGGGGTATTGTATGTGTTTTTTTTACAGGCAAAAGAGCTGTATTTCTTGGGGCATGCCCCGCAAAGGGCCCTGTTCAGAGCTCGTAAGGTAAAAGAGCTTTGAACTTTAGTAATTTAGAATAGGGTAGGGCATTTTTTTATTTTGGGGGGCTTTGTTATTTTATTAGGGGGCTTAGAGTAGGTGTAATTAGTTTAAAATTGTTGTAATATTTTTCTTATGTTTGTAAATATTTTTTTATTTTTTGTAACTTAGTTCTTTTTTATTTTTTGTACTTTAGCTAGTTTATTTAATTGTATTTATTTGTAGCAATTGTATTTAATTAATTTATTGATAGTGTAGTGTTAGGTTAATTGTAGGTAATTGTAGGTAGTTTATTTAATTAATTTATTGATAGTCTAGTGTTAGGTTAATTGTAGGTAATTGTAGGTAGTTTATTTAATTAATTTATTGATAGTCTAGTGTTAGGTTTATTTGTAACTTAGGTTAGGATTTATTTTACATGTAAATTTGTAATTATTTTAACTATTTTAGCTATTAAATAGTTCTTAACTATTTAATAGCTATTGTACCTGGTTAAAATAAATACAAAGTTACCTGTAAAATAAATATAAATCCTAAAATAGCTATAATATAATTATAATTTATATTGTAGCTATATTAGGATTTATTTTACAGGTAAGTATTTAGCTTTAAATAGGAATAATTTATTTAATAAGAGTTAATTAATTTCGTTAGATTTAAATTATATTTAACTTAGGGGGGTGTTAGTGTTAGGGTTAGACTTAGCTTTAGGGGTTAATACATTTATTAGAATAGCGGTGAGCTCCAGTCGGCAGATTAAGGGTTAATGTTTGAAGTTAGGTGTCGGCGATGTTAGGGAGGGCAGATTAGGGGTTAATACTATTTATGATAGGGTTAGTGAGGCGGATTAGGGGTTAATAACTTTATTATAGTAGCGCTCAGGTCCGGTCGGCAGATTAGGGGTTAATAAGTGTAGGCAGGTGGAGGCGACGTTGTGGGGGCAGATTAGGGGTTAATAAATATAATATAGGGGTCGGCGATGTTAGGGCAGCAGATTAGGGGTACATAGGGATAATGTAAGTAGCGGCGGTTTACGGAGCGGCAGATTAGCGGTTATTAATAATATGCAGGGGTCAGCGATAGCGGGGGCGGCAGATTAGGGGTTAATAAGTGTAAGGTTAGGGGTGTTTAGACTCGGGGTACATGTTAGAGTGTTAAGTGCAGACGTAGGAAGGGTTACCGCATAGCAAACAATGGGGCTGCGTTAGGAGCTGAACGCGGCTTTTTTGCAGGTGTTTGGTTTTTTTTCAGCTCAAACAGCCCCATTGTTTCCTATGGGGGAATCGTGCACGAGCACGTTTTTGAGGCTGGCCGCGTCCGTAAGCAACTCTGGTATCAAGAGTTGAAGCTGCGTTAAAAATGCTCTACGCTCCTTTTTTGGAGCCTAACGCAGCCTTTATGTGGACTCTCAATACCAGAGTTATTTTTATGGTGCGGCCAGAAAAAAGCCGGCGTTAGTTTTTCGGGTCGTTACCGACAAAACTCCAAATCTAAGCGTTAGTGTTTCTAATATTTGGTGCCAATGCTGTTTGGGATTTGTCCTGTTTTAAACTAAACAAATTAAACTAATGTACATATTCCAGTGTTACAGGTAAAAAAGGTTACCTATAGCGACTAAAAAGGGTCTTCTCCATTACTATAGACCCTGGGAGCTGCACCGCTAAGTGCCTGATCTAAACCTCTTTGCTCTGGCGAGATGATCTAATACGTCTCGTCAGTACCGTGAGGTCCCTCAAAGACTTTTAAAAAGGCGATTTGTTTTCCTGAAGGTTGTTTATCTCTCTATGCAGACTTCTGGATATGGAGCAGATACCTTCATTGCAAAACAATGCTCAATAAAGGCCTCAAGGATTTGGCGAGATTTTTCTCCATGCTGGCAAGTTTTTGATCATCAGATCCCAAGCCTACTGCTAGCTCGGCCAGGACTCTGTAAAGAAGAGGAGCGGGTTAGCGTGGCTGTCTAGCACCCTTAGTTAAGTATTTATAAGTTTTTAAAGGAAATAAATGAATGCTACCAAATTTGACATTATTCCTTCGTTTTCTTTAAATTTTGTCCTGCATTCTTCCAGAAATCCATCTCGTTAAAACGAGACTAATATCCTTATTTTGTTACAAAATATATCAATATGTAATTGCTAAATAATCCAGGGGTACAAAAAACTAACAAAAAAAGAAAAGCCAATGTAACTAACAATATTCCATGGTTTTATCTGGGGCGTATATTTTACTTTTCTGATTAAATAGCAATCATCTGTCTTTTTTTTCCCAATTAACAAGTTTCAGATCAACAAGTTCAGCATTTTTACAGAGCTATAAATATGCCCTACTTAGATTTCTGTCTGAATAACATTTTAGTTATGCAGGTTTATTTTCATAAACTTTATTCTATAATTAATGATATAATTGGTAGTTATTCCCTAGTCATTCAATTTTCAGTGCTGAGCAAATCATGGATTTAATAAATAATTTAGCGTTACAACCATAAAAATATTTTTACATGTGTCCCTATTTTAGTGAATCAGAGCATGATACTGTAATTAAATTTGAAATGCCTAGTCAGAAGTAATAAAAAGTTCCATTCAAGCAAGACCATAAATGTTATACATTTAGCAAGAATTGAAAAATATTTTGTTTTAATAGAAATCATGAAGGGTATTGCTAAAATAAACTATACACTGTTTTGTGGATTTAAATATAATACAGGGGTCTATTCCAATCTATTAAACTAGTACTATGCTCTATATACAGATTTGCACAGTGCTTTGAAATCCAAGACTATTCCAATAAATAAGAAAACATCACTAAAATTGTAATTAATTGTAGTGACAAATACTTTGCAATATACTTTATTATTTTTGATGACGCATTCTTCTGTAATGTAAGCTTCAAAATAAGAGTTTTCCAATGCTGAGAACTAGAAGTGCAAATGTCAAACTACATAAGCCTACTCCTGCTTTATATCTGTCCCTAATCGACTTCAGCAGATATTATAAAATAAGCAAATTTTACTAACATAATGACAGTGGTTAGCTTTGTCTACTCCAGTCCTAACCATCCTAACAAGGTGATAATACATTCCAAACTCATCCAGGACCAAATATTCAAAACATCATCAGGCAGACGAGAAATTGCCTGTTTGGGTTCGTCAGGTTTGAAGTCTGCTGGTCTGATGATGTATTCTAAAAAAGAGGCTGAACCTCATTGTGCTGTTGAGTGCTGATGTGTCTCCCATAGGATATAATGGGGGTCGCAACTTCAGCAAAAGTCTGCCGATAACGCCACTGAGCTATGATGTAGGTGGGGCTGTGTCTAAAGCATGTTTACACAAAATAGACTGTGTGTTCACAAAAATAAAATAAAAAATCTGTGTAGTAACACTTCAAATGATGCATATGTATATTCAGTTTCAATGTATGTTTACTAGATTTGTCACTCTGGGAAATATTGCCACTGAAAAGCAAGTGAGGCTGATATGGCTGAAATGGTATAGCTAAAATGGAGGACAGTGCTTTGAATATTAGAAACTCACGCCAATGCTTCCCCATCTCAAAAAACATCTTGTAAATGCATTACATGCGTTCTGTTTCTGGACCTATAAGTTAGCAAAGTATGCTTCTTAAATCTAGAAAATAAAACAATAAATTATCTTACATATATCTTACACGGAACCTAATTTTTGTTGAAAATGCAAAAAGCTAATCAAGATAAAACAGAGCTCTGTTTTCATAGCGTTAGAGAGTAAATCATAAATCTCATTAATAAGAAGGAAATCGTCTTGTTGCAGGAGAAGGGAAATCAAATCAGTTACACTTTTGATTTTAAGTAAAGGATCAATGACTTAAAAGCGTCCTATATCAAAATAACCTATTAAAGTCGCTCTTTAAGATAGAACAATATATCATTCTAAACAGTCTAGTTAAATAAAGTACTATTGTGAAAGTAAATGATTGATTATCACTGAAGACGAAAGAAGCAGTTTTCTGCTTGTTTAATTTTATTGCAGCTAAAGTGAAACATATCATCATGCTTTATGGTGTGTGGCTTATTGCTATATTGTTTTAACTTTATGTAAAAGCGCTCAGAGAATAAAAAACAATTGTAACTGTGTCTTCAAGTTTATTTAGCTTTAGGTTGTTTTAGAACTTAAAGGGACATGAAACCCAATTTTTTTCTGTCATGATTTAGAAAGAGCATGCAATTTTAAACAACTTTCTAATTTATTTCTGTTATCTAATTTTCTTCATTCTCTTGAAATTCATTGCTGAAAAGCATATCTAGATAGGCTCAGTAGCTGCTGATTGGTTGATGCACATAGATGACTCATGTGATTGGCTCACCCATGCGCATTGCTATTTCTTTAACAACGGATATCTAAAGAATGAAGCAAATTAGATAATAGACGTAAATTGGAATGTTGTTAAAAATGGTATTCTCTATCTGAATCATGAAAGAAAAAGTTTGGGTTTAGTGTCCCTTTAAAGGGACATTAAACACTAAACAAACACTAGATAGAAAGATGCATTCAAAGAAAAGATTAGTCTGAGAATAATGTTTAGAAGTATTTTTAAAGGTTCATTAGCAGTTTAAATATTGACAAAATAAGTGTAAAGTGAGGGACATTTATAAATAGGTCACTAGAGTGTGCAGCCAATGGCTGTTTGGAATATAACTTCAATTTAAAAAAAAAAAAATATTGAGGAATTGCATAGTACAATAAAATAAATATACATAGGAATATGTTGTTGGGAAAAATACAGTTGTTGATTAAAAAGCATGTTTGCACATCCTAACTATCGGTCCTCATTTTTGTCCCCATTATTAGTGATATTGACCGCTCTTGGTGCCTTCAGTGTTGGTATATACCAAAGATATAGGGAGTGTTTAGGGTAACATAAAGAAACAAAGTTATTAACTCGAGAGTTATGAAATATGTAGGTTAAAAGCCATAACCAAACTATGTGATATTAATAAGATAATAATAATAAATATTAGATATCCCCTTGCTTAGATCTATTTCTTATGGAAGGTAAGGGATGATTATTCTTTTTAAATGTTGTGCTAGAGGTCGATCAGCCACTCTAAGAGAGTGCTAAAATACCCTGTGAAAGTTACTAAATCAGATAAATAAATTAACAAGGCTACATAACGATAAACATTTTGTATTGCAGCTTCCAGATTAAAGAGACATCAGTTAAAATGTAATGTATGGGGTGTCTTTTATATTACTCTCCCCATAGCTCCGGCCTCTAGCCACAGAGAAGGATTCAATATTAAGTTAACACTATGTACATAAGTGCTAGTGATGTATTACTAACAGTGCCTGTCTCGAGATCTTCAATAAATATATGTCCATGGAAACTGCATCTACAGTGCTATATAATAAGAAATTCTTAATAATATATTGAACTTTAACAGAATAATGAATGCTTCTCTCAGGTTCGTTTATGTTAGGAACTTCAGTGTTAATAGGCTGACAAATAAAGAGAAACAAGAAAAGAACATATCAAACATATCAAACTAATATTAATGTCCCTATAGTGTGATTAACAATAGTGCCTAAAACGTAATGCTTTATTAGCCCCAGGGTTAAGTTTGTAAGTAAGGGAAAGTCTTAGTGTAGATATGGAGACCTCTTTTTATGAAGCTGTTGAAGTATTTCATGTAAAAGGAAGGTCTCGAGGTTGCATCTTTTAATGCCCCTTCAGTAAGGCCCGCTAAGAAGAGGTTAACATGCGGCTTATGGAAGTCCTCGGTCCAGTTAGTTTACTGTCTATCTCACATGTGTCAGCTATGGTGAGTGTTAAAGACTCTGATCGTGCCGCTTTATAGTTGTGTCCTCCTGGGAGCTCCCCACAACACCCCGTAAGGCCACTTTTCGTGGCAGATGTTCTTCCCCCCCACCATAAGAACTTACTTGATGATTTGATTTTGTGAGTCTTAAGTGTTATGAATTTTTGTTCGCTGATATTGCCGCAGGTAGATTGTCCCACACCTTCAGAGGCTCCTTGTTGCACATTGGACCATGCGGTAGAGTGAAGATGGTCTCTTGATGCCAAGGTTCCTCTTGTTGATGACTGATGGTAGGAAATGTTATTTCCGATGATCCATCTGTGAATTTGTTTTCTGCTGTCCTGTCGTAACAACAGTACATCAGGAAATCTAGTTGCGCTTTGTCGATGAGTTGTTGACAGAGTGCTTCAAATTTGTGCCAGTGGTCTTCATAGTTGTTTAAGCAGTTTGTTTTCCCAGTGGTGGCCATGTTGATTGTGATGTGATAGTGGCCTATTAAACTGGTTCTCTTTTTCGTGATTTTGCCTTCTTCCTATAACTTCGGATCTTCTTACTTTAAGTGCAAGGTTCTTTGTGGTTCAAGCAGGATAAACAAGGTATTTGGTTATGGATAAACACCTCAGATTACCGAGGGGGTAGCGTCGTCTGTGTTGAGCTGCCACTCCAGGCCCTTAATGTCTGTGTTCAGGCTCCAGTGTCAATAATACAGCTTTTATCTGAATGTTTACAGCCCTCCTGGAAAAAGGAGCACTTTAGCAAGCAGGGTGAGTGATTTTGCTGTGGTTTTTCTCCTATAATCGGCAGTTTAGTTGAGAATCAGCTGGAGCTCTGAAAGGTGCGACCGCTTCGGATGGCTGTGCAGACACGCCCCCCATAACTTCAATTTTTAATAGGAAATGAAAAGCTCAAAATTTCAGAATCGAGTTACAGGAAAAGGGGACAAAATAAAAAATGAAAATATATGGCTGTTTTTTTTTATATATTTACAATTTATCATTTTATATTACCATCTCAAAGTCTTTAATGTCCCTTTAATAAGGATAAGGTATGTCAGCATTAAATACATTTGATAAAATATGCAACATTTTCAAATGCTTTACTAAGTATTTCGAAAGGCTAGTTTGATCATAAAGATGGGAAACAATATTCCTCAAATATACTATTTAATATTTTAACTACATAAATATAAACTTAGAATGTAAGCCCACATGTCCACTTGTACTGTTTATCGTCTTACGTAAGGATAGTTTACAGCTGTCAGTGACTCAAGGGCACGGCCCTGTACTCTTTATGATTAGTGTAAATGTATTCTCATTATTGCACTCCTCAACTGTATGCTAAATGTCACATTGCCACATAATATATTAGTGCTTTATAAATAAACAATAATAAATTATACCTCATAGGGGAATTAAATGACAGCTAAAAATTCAATACTGTAAAATGACCAATTTAAAATGATGGTTTTATACTCCTTTTTAAAAAATGTTTTAAATTGTTAATGTACTCAAAATTTGATTTCAAACTTCATATTGTGTTAAGGAGGTTTTCCTGCTGCTTAAATACATAGGTTAAGGGCATCACTTTCCAACACTGAAGGGGAATTTGAAAAGTATGAGTGTTTATGCACACAGGTCGCTGTTCCAATCCAAAAGTGATATGAAGTCATTTGCAGGGGCTTTCATGGTTTCCTCAGAGAGAATTCCACTGAGATGGTAAACAAAAAATAAACACTTAAAAAATAAATGCACACAGATTTTCACATTACTTTTTTTTTTAAATGATCTAATTCAGCAGACTTCACCACTTGAAAATTCATGTTAGCCTCTTAGAAATATTGTATATTAGCTATTTGCTATATTATCATTAACACCTATCTTTATAGTGAAGTATAGTTTAAAAAGTGATAATTCACACGGTGATCCCGCCAAGGGGTTGCTCACACTTTTTAGACGCACACCTGATTTTATACTGCCAGGTACCCAGTATTTCTCCAATCTCAGACCGCTGCTTAGGAAAATGACATATGTTTATTTATAACTGTTAAAATACATAAAAAGCCACAAATTTACCAACATACATAAAGTCACTCTGGTATCTGTCCACATATAATTGTAAGTGGGCAAACAATCACAAAAGCCTGGTCAGATGGATGCGGATAGAGTGCAGGACCTGCTACGCTCAATTCCGCTACACTATTGTGATATCCACGATACCTGTCCTGGTGACCGTAGTGGGGGCGTGGCTATGATATCTAAAGAATAAAGCAAATTAGATAATAGAAGTAAATTGGAATGTTGTTTAAAATTGTATTCTCTATCTGAATCATGAAAAAAATATATATTTTTCATGTCCCTTTAAGAAGATGAAAACATGCAAAAACATACGCCTAGATTTAGAGTTCTGCGTTAGCCATCAAAAGCAGCGTTAAGGGCTCCTAACGCTGCTTTTTACCGCCCGCTGGTATTTAGAGTCAGTCAGGAAAGGGTCTAACTCTCACTTTCCAGCCGCAACTTTTCCATACCACAGATCCCCTTACGCCAATTGCGTATCCTATCTTTTCAATGGGATCTTCCTAACGCCGGTATTTAGAGTCTTGGCTAAAGTGAGCGTTAGAACTCTAATGACAAAACTCCAGCAGCAGAAAAAAGTCAGGAGTTAAGAGCTTTATGGGCTAACGCCTGTTTATAAAGTTCTTAACTACTGTGCTAAGTACACTAACACCCATAAACTACCTATGTACCCCTAAACCGAGGTCCCCCCACATCGCCGCCACTCTAATAATTTTTTTTAACCCCTAATCTTCCGACCGCACACCGCCGCAACATACATTATCCCTATGTACCCCTAATCTGCTGCCCCTAACATCGCCAACCCCTATATTATATTTATTAACCCCTAATCTGACCCCCCAATGTCGCCGCTACCTTACCTACACTTATTAACCCCTAATCTGCTGACAAGACCTTGCCGCCACTATAATCAATGTATTAACCCCAAAACCGCCTCACTCCCGCCTCAAAAACCCAGTAATAAATAGTATTAACCCCTAATCTGCCCTCCCTAACATCTCCGACACCTAACTTCAAGTATTAACCCCTAATCTGCCGACCGGACCTCGCCGCTACTCTAATAAATGTATTAACCCTTAAAGCTAAGTCTAACCCTAACATTAACACCCCCCTAAGTTAAATATAATTTTTATCTAACTAAATGAATTAAATCTTATTAAATAAATTAATCCTATTTAAAGCTAAATACTTACCTGTAAAATAAATCCTAATATAGCTACAATATAACGAATAATTATATTGTAGCTATTTTAGGATTTATATTTATTTTACAGGCAACTTTGTATTTATTTTAACTAGTTACAATAGCTATTAAATAGTTATTAACTATTTAATAGCTACCTAGTTAAAATAATAACCAAATTACCTGTAAAATAAATCCTAACCTAAGTTACAATAAACCTAACACTACACTATCAATAAATAAATTAACTAAACTACCTACAATTACCTACAATTAAATCAACTAAACTAAATTACAAAAAAAAACAAACACTAAATTACAAAAAAAAAAAAGATTACAAGAATTTTAAACTAATTACACATACTCTAAGCCCCCTAAAAAAATAACAAAGCCCCCCAAAATAAAAAAATGCCCTAGCCTATTCTAAAATAAAAAGTTAACAGCTCTATTACCTTACCAGCCCTTAAAAGGGCTTTTTGCTGGGCATGCCCCAAAGAAATCAGCTCTTTTGCTTGTAAAAAAAAAAACATATAATACCCCCCCCAACATTACAACCCACCACCCACATACCCCTAATCTAACCCAAACCCCCCTTAAATAAACCTAACACTAAGCCCCTAAAGATCTCCCTACCTTGTATTCACCCAGCCGGGTATCACCGATCCGTCCAGAAGAAGTCCTCCAGAGGGTCCGAAGTCTTCATCCAGGCGCCATCTTCTATCTTCTTCCATCCGGAGCGGAGCGGGTCCATCTTGAAGCAGCCAGCGTGGATACATCCTCTTCTAATGACGTCCTAAGTCCGAATGAAGGTTCCTTTAAATGACGTCATCCAAGATGGCGTCCCTCAAATTCCGATTGGCTGATATGATTCTATCAGCCAATCGGAATTAAGGTAGGAAAAATCTGAGCTGTTCCGATCAGCCAATAGAATGCGAGCTCAATCTGATTGGCTGATTGGATCAGCCAATCCGATTGAACTTGAATCTGATTGGCTGATTCAATCAGCCAATCAGATTTTTCCTACCTTAATTCCGATTGGCTGATAGAATCCTATCAGCCAATCGGAATTCGAGGGACGCGCATCATTTAAAGGAACCAATCCGATTGAACTTGAATCTGATTGGCTGATTCAATCAGCCAATCAGATTTTTCCTACCTTAATTCCAATTGGCTGATAGAATCCTATCAGCCAATCGGAATTCGAGGGACGCGCATCATTTAAAGGAACCTTCATTCGGTCTTAGGACGTCGTTAGAAGAGGATGGATCCGCGCCGGCTGCTTCAAGATGGACCCGCTCTGCTTCGGATGGAAGAAGATAGAAGATGGCTCCTGGATGAAGACTTCCAAGCCTCTGGAGGACCTCTTCTGGCCGGATAGGATGAAGACTTCGGACCCTCGGGAGGACCTCTTCTGGACGGATCGGTGATACCCAGCTGGGTGAATACAAGGTAGGGAGATCTTCAGGGGCTTAGTGTTAGGTTTATTTAAGGGGGTTTGGGTTAGATTAGGGGTATGTGGGTGGTGGGTTGTAATGTTGGGGGGGTATTGTATGTTTTTTTTACAGGCAAAAGAGCTGATTTCTTTGGGGCATGCCCCACAAAAAGCCCTTTTAAGGGCTGGTAAGGTAATAGAGCTGTTAACTTTTTATTTTAGAATAGGCTAGGGCATTTTTTTATTTTGGGGGCTTTGTTATTTTTTTAGGGGGCTTAGAGTAGGTGTAATTAGTTTAAAATTATTGTAATCTTTTTTTATTTTTTGTAATTTAGTGTTTGTTTTTTTTTTGTAATTTAGTTTAGTTGATTTAATTGTAGGTAATTGTAGGTAGTTTAGTTAATTTATTTATTGATAGTGTAGTGTTAGGTTTAATTGTAACTTAGGTTAGGATTTATTTTACAGGTAATTTGGTAATTATTTTAACTAGGTAGCTAATAAATTGTTAATAACTATTTAATAGCTATTGTACCTAGTTAAAATAAATGCAAAGTTGCCTGTAAAATAAATATAAATCCTAAAATAGCTACAATATAATTATTCGTTATATTGTAGCTATATTAGGATTTATTTTACAGGTAAGTATTTAGCTTTAAATAGGAATAATTTATTTAATAAGATTTAATTTATTTCGTTAGATAAAAATGATATTTAACTTAGGGGGGTGTTAGTGTTAGGGTTAGACTTAGCTTTAGGGGTTAATACATTTATTAGAGTAGCGGTGAGGTCCGGTCGGCAGATTAGGGGTTAATAAGTGTAGGTAAGGTAGCGGCGATGTTGGGGGGGGGGGCAGATTAGGGGTTAATAATTATAATGTAGGTGTCAGCGATAGCGGGGGCAGCAGATTAGGGGTTAATAAGTGTAAGGTTAGGGGTGTTTAGACTCGGGGTACATGTTAGGGTGTTAGGTGCAGACTTAGGAAGTGTTTCCCCATAGGAAACAATGGGGCTGCATTAGGAGCTTAACGCTGCTTTTTTGCAGGTGTTAGGTTTTTTTGCAGCTCAAACTGCCCCATTGTTTCCTATGGGGGAATCGTGCACGAGCACGTTTTTCCAGCTGGCCGCTACCGTAAGCAACGCTGGTATTTAGAGTTGAAGTGGAGGTAAATATGCCTCTACGCTCCCTTTTTGGAGCCTAACGCAGCCCTTCAGAGAACTCTAAATACCAGCGTTATTTAAAAGGTGCGGGGGGAAAAAACACGCATGGCTAATGCACCCCTTTGGCCGCAAAACTCTAAATCTAGCCGATATTTTTGCAATATTCATATTTAATAAAGGTTTTTAACTATGTATTTACTTTAAATATTATACATTCCAATGTTCTGAACGTAGAAGAATATGTATTTATAAATAGATACTCCTATATATCTTCTGCTGAAGAATTCTAATGAGTACGAAACAGCTGTCCAAAAATGGTTTTGTTTTAGCTTCACTTACTCCAATAAGGCATAGCTGTGTTTTAACACAGTATAAGAACCATAACCTCCTTAAAGGGAAAGAAAAGTAAAAAATGAAATGTGCAATTAAATTTTAAATATAAGCAGTTTTACAATATACTTCCATTAGCAAAAAATGCTTCTAGTAAAAGTTATTACTGTTTTTCAGCGACATATGCACATATCCTGTGAGAGCCTGTGCATCAGTAGTCAAACATTATGCTTGCTCAGAGAGGTGGCTGTGGCAGGGGCGGACTGACAAGTCTGGCAAATCGCCCTTGTCCAAGACCCCGGCATCTTTAAGGGGCCCAATCATACCCATGCAGCCATGGGGGGGAAGGGCCAGGGGGCCCTTTCACTTGTGTGGCCATATTAGTGCAGCTGTAGTGGAACTGCCATACCATCAATTTATCACTCAGCATGGGCGTAGCAGGAGGAGATTTAGTTGGAGAAGGAAGGAGCCACCGGTAAGGTAACTAACTACCTAGTGACTAGTTAGTTACACTGTTAAACTTTGTTTACTGTTTAACTTCAAGTCCTGGGCTGACAGTTTCGATTGGAAGTGGAACTCTGACACTGGCAAAGACAAAGGTAAAGCCCTGCACGGTCCTGCAATATGTGGGGATTCGGATGAGTCCGGTGTTCTATCGAGAACTCCAAAATATCGAAAACTCCAATCTGACATCACTTCCAGTGAATCCATACATCCGATTGGTCCGTATCCAGTGAGTGACAGGACACACAACCAATCAGATGAGCACTGTAATCGCCAATCTGCACTATCTATTTTGCCTCCGCCTGGGGGATTCAAGGGGGGCAAAGCCCCCTTGAAAGCCTCATTCCCCAAGGTTTACTTGGGGTGTTTGCCAGAAGATCGGCTGTGCGCCCCCCCAGACAGAGGCAAAACAGATATTAGCATAGAAGAGTTACCGGAAGTAACGTCAGATTGAAGTTTTCGAGGAATTGGAGTTCTCCACAGAACACCAGTCCACATATTATTTTACCCAATTCCAATACCCTGTGGCTCTGCCTCCTAGCTCCACCCACCGCCGGATGTGCACACACAATTTTAACTGCACAGTTGGCGGCACTGCAGCAGTAGTGTATGTGGCTACGTGAAGCTGACTGCTGCTGAAGGAGTACTGAGACTGACTGAGTTAGCAAGTCGCCTGCGAGAGGAGCCGCCCGGAGAGGTAAGCAACTTACTTACTTAAGCATCGGCATCATCAGAATCAGAGTGATACCTCTTATCTATACCGGTATATTTGCTTGGCTGGTTACTGTTAGTTTAATGCTTCATCTGAATTAAGTAACATCCATAAGCAACCAGACTCTGCACACATAGCCTGCATCTATCTCTGTATACAGGGAGTGCAGAATTATTAGGCAAATGAGTATTTTGACCACATCATCCTCTTTATGCATGTTGTCTTACTCCAATTTGTATAGGCTCGAAAGCCTACTACCAATTAAGCATATTAGGTGATGTGCATCTCTGTAAAGAGAAGGGGTGTGGTCTAATGACATCAACACCCTATATCAGGTGTGCATAATTATTAGGCAACTTCCTTTCCTTTGGCAAAATGGGTCAAAAGAAGGACTTGACAGGCTCAGAAAAGTCAAAAATAGTGAGATATCTTGCAGAGGGATGCAGCACTCTTAAAATTGCAACGCTTCTGAAGCGTGATCATCGAACAATCAAGCGTTTCATTCAAAATAGTCAACAGGGTCGCAAGAAGCGTGTGGAAAAACCAAGGCGCAAAATAACTGCCCATGAACTGAGAAAAGTCAAGCGTGCAGCTGCCAAGATGCCACTTGCCACCAGTTTGGCCATATTTCAGAGCTGCAACATCACTGAAGTGCCCAAAAGCACAAGGTGTGCAATACTCAGATACATGGCCAAGTTAAGAAAGGCTGAAAGATGACCACCACTGAACAAGACACACAAGCTGAAATGTCAAGACTGGGCCAAGAAATATCTCAAGACTGATTTTTCTAAGGTTTTATGGACTGATGAAATGAGAGTGAGTCTTGATGGGCCAGATGGATGGGCTCGTGGCTAGATTGGTAAAGGGCAGAGAGCTCCAGTCCGACTCAGACGCCAGCAAGGTGGAGGTGGAGTACTGGTTTGGGCTGGTATCATCAAAGATGAGCTTGTGGGGCCTTTTCGGGTTGAGGATGGAGTCAAGCTCAATTCCCAGTCCTACTGCCAGTTTCTGGAAGACACCTTCTTCAAGCATTAGTACAGGATGAAGTCTGCATCCTTCAAGAAAAACATGATTTTCATGCAGGACAATGCTCCATCACACGCGTCCAAGTACTCCACAGCGTGGCTGGCAAGAAAGGGTATAAAAGAAGAAAATCTAATGACATGGCCTCCTTGTTCACCTGATCTGAACCCAATTGAGAACCTGTGGTCCATCATCAAATGTGAGATTTACAAGGAGGGAAAACAGTACACCTCTCTGAACAGTGTCTGGGAGGCTGCGGTTACTGCTGCACGCAATGTTGATGGTGAACAGATCAAAACACTGACAGAATCCATGGATGGCAGGCTTTTGAGTGTCCTTGCAAAGAAAGGTGGCTATATTGGTCACTGATTTGTTTTTGTTTTGTTTTTGAATGTCAGAAATGTATATTTGTGAATGTTGAGATGTTATATTGGTTTCACTGGTAAAAATAAATAATTGAAATGGGTATATATTTGTTTTTTGTTAAGTTGCCTAATAATTATGCACAGTAATAGTCACCTGCACACACAGATATCCCCCTAAAATAGCTATAACTAAAAACAAACTAAAAACTACTTCCAAAACTATTCAGCTTTGATATTAATGAGTTTTTTGGGTTCATTGAGAACATGTTTGTTGTTCAATAATAAAATTAATCCTCAAAAATACAACTTGCCTAATAATTCTGCACTCCCTGTATAGGGATCTGGGGAGGGAGTTGTGTGTGACAAAGGGGATCTCTATAATATATATCTGTATAGGATTTGTGGAGGTGGCTGCGTGTGTGACAGAGGGGGCCTCTATAATATATACCTGTATTAAAGGATCTGGGGAGGGGGCTGTTTGTGTTACAAAGGGAACCTCTATAATATATATCTGTATATAAGGAACTGGGTAGGGGGCTGTGTATGCGACAGAGGGGACCTCTCTATAATATATTTCTGTATATAAGGAAATGTGGAGGGGGCTGTGTGTGTGACAGAGAGAACCTCTATAATATATGTCTGTATATAAGGAACTGGGGAGGGGGTTGTGTGTGTGACAAAGGGAACCTCTATAATATATATAAGGAACTGGGGAGGGGGCTGTGTATGTGACAGAGAAAACCTCTATAATATATCTCTGTATATAAGGAACGAGGAGGGGGATGTGTGTCTGATAGAGAGGACCTCTCTATAATAGTATATATCTGTATATAAGGTACTGGAGTGGGGGTGTAGGGAACCTCTACATTGTGTTAAATTTGTATATATTAGGTGCTGGCAGGTGTTAGACCTCTCTATAGTACTGTATATCTCTACATGATATACTTAGATAATAGAAGTAAATTGTAATGAATGGTGTTTAAAATTGTATGTTCAATCTGAATCATTAAAGGGACAGTAAAGTCAAAATTAGACATTCATGATTTAGACAGAGCATAACATTTTAAACAACTTTTAAATTTATTTATTTTATTTAATTTGCTTCCTTCTCTTGTTATCCTTTGCTGAATGGTTTATCTAGGTAAGCTCAGGAACAGGAACCTAGGTTCTAGCTGCTTATTGGTGGCTGCATATATATTTATACCGATTCTTATTGGCTTACACATGTGTACAGTACAGTTAGAAACCAGTAGTGCATTGCTGCTTCTTCAACAAATGATACCAAGAAAAGAGAATGAAGCAAATTTGATAATATAAGTAAACTGGAAAGTTGTTTAAAATTGTATGTTCTACCTAAATCATGAAATAATGTTTTTGGGTTTCATGTTCCTTTAAAGTTTAATTTTTACTTTACTCTCCCTTTTAAAATTGATTTCTCTAAACCTGCCCTGGTTTCAGTTAAAATGGAGATAGTTTTATCTTTATTTAGTATAGACGCATACTTATAGGATCATGCATCTCTTATTAAAAGAAATACACAAATACAAATGAATGATTTTACCTCTTTAGCTGCCAGTAACAAGTGTCTGCCCCTTATTACTCCATACTGTAGTGCATATAGGCATGGGGATTCTTTTGGGCATAAGCACTTGTTAATTTACAATATTTAGTTCTCATTAAAAACATTTAAGGAAAAATTGTCTCTATATATGGCAATAAAAAACATGGTGGGGGAGGGGCATATAAGGTGGGAGGGGCAAGGGAGGTGGGAGGAACAATAGGGTGGAGGAGGGGCACAGGAGAAAGGTAGGTGAGCAAAGAGGGGGTGGGGGGCCCTGCCACACTTTTGCCTGGGGGCCCTGGTTGGTCTCAGTCCGCCCCTGGACTGTGGTGTATTGCTTCTGAAGATATAACCTACTGCTGACCCTCTGAGAAGGTGTGGTGTTTAAAGGGACAGTCAATACCTTAGTTATCTTAAAGTCTAAGTTTAGATTAAAGGGACAGTCTATACCTTAGTCATCTTAAAGTCTTACCTTAGATTAAGCTGCACGTAGCCTCCTGCACCCTTTCTATATGATGCAGCAGTTACAGTAAAAAAGTTATTTTAAAATTAATTGTGTTTTGACCACTTTGAAATGGCTGCCAATCTCTGCCCTCTGATGACATCACAATCTTTGCTGCATTTAGGCACTCTGATGAATAGCACTGACAGTCTGTTGAATCCTTTTAGTGAGCCTTTTGTGATTGGATACCATATGCAGCCCAGATCGTGGTTATTTGCAGCTTAATCTAAGGTTAGACTTTAAGATGACTAAGGTGTAGACTGTCCCTTTAAGCTGCACATGTCCTCCTGTACCCTTTCTATATCATTCAGTAGTAACAGTAATAAAACGTTATTTTAACATGTCTATTGTTTTTGGTCAATGGCTGCCAAGCTCTGTCCATGATCTGGGCTGCATTAAAGGCTTCAATAGTTATAAAAGACTCACTAATTGGATTTAACAGACTGTCAATGCTATTCAGCAGAGAGCATAGATTTAGCCCATATTGTGATGTAACCAGTGGGCGGAGCTTGGCAGCCATTTCAGTGACCAGAAACAATAGTCATTTTAAAATAACTTTTTACAGTTACTGCTGCATGATATAGAAAGGGAGCATGAGGATATTTGCAGCTTCATCTAAAGTAAGACATTAAGATGACTAAGGTTTAGACTGTCCCTTTAAATACTGGTGCACAGGCCCTCACAGGATATGTGCGTATGCCGCAGAAAACCAGTAATAACTTTTATTGAAGCATTTTTGCTAATGGAAGCTTTTTGCAAAAATGCTTCAATTTCATATTGAAATGCAGCTATGCACATTTTCGTTTTGACCTTTCTACCCCTCTAAGCTGTGTAATTATTTGCATAATTTCTAGGGAGGGTCATTGCCTCTGGAATGGGATGTCTTTTGAAAAGCCTTATTACAATCATTGGTTCTTTCCCCCTGTCTTATGTAAGGGTAAATCACAAACAAAACATTAAAATCCCATGTAAATCATCAGCATGGCCAGCTTTAGAGGAAGTAATATGAACTCATGTAGCAGCAGAATAAGTCAATGGTTACACAAAAGATTGGTGTTTTTTACCTGCAACTCCTCTGTCAGAGGATACATTCAGGTAATAACACCATGATATACACTGTGAGTTATGCACTCCATACAAACTGTATCCACCTATATCAAAGTCTGTATAAACTAATAGGACAGTTCAGCAAGTTAACCAGTTCATAAAATGGAGAAGCAGTCATTCATTCCAAAGCAAGTTTGTTCTAGGGCTTATGGGACTAATGGAAAAGAAGAGTTAGTGTACAGTAGTGCAAGTCATAAGCACAGAAAAGCCAACAGTGAATTCTTCAAATACAGATTTTCAAACCTTGTAAATCAAATGAATGCAGACATTTTTAAGATGGCACAATTATATTTCACCATTAAAAAAACCAGCAACTTGCATAATATTTTACACTGGCTCCTTTTTTGCTGTAGGATGACAATTAAAAAATTGTTGTTGTGTAGCAGTTCATAATTTGCAAGTATCTAAACAGTACTGTACAGTATCCTTATTGTGTGATATTGAGATTATCAGTTGGTATGAACCATAAGTGGAGCAACTGTATTCAGTAAACTGGATGCATCCTCAGGATTTTGGCAAATTCCACTGGAGGAGGAAAGCATGAAACTTTGCACTTTTAATACTCTTTATAGGAGGTACTGTTACAAACGATTGCCCTTCGGCTTGTGTTCAGCACCAGAAGTGTTTCATAGTGCCATGCAGCAACTTCTTGAATGAATACCAGGCACAACCGTATTCATTGATGATATTCTGATCTGGGGTAAAACCAAGCAAGAACATGATGAAAGGCTAAAGATGGTGTTAGATGTTGCTAAGGAGAATAATTTGAAGTTCAATAAGACAAAGTGTCAATTCAGAAAAACTTCAATTCAATATTTGGGAGAACAACTCACGGGAGGTGGTGTTTTACCAGACATGAAAAAGATTAAGGCAATTACAGAAATGCCACAGCCAGAAAATAAGCAAGATATACAACGCTTACTAGGAATGGTGAATTACCTTGGCAAGTTCATACCTAATTTACCAGACAAAACTGTACTAATGTGACAACTACTCAGAAAAAACTATGCCTGGGAATGGTCAGAGAATCACCAGAAAGGATGGAAGTTTTTGAAGGACATGCTTACTACTGCACCAACTCTGCAATTCTTTGATCCAACAGCAAAAACAAAGTTGTCAACTGATGCTTCACAAAATGGATTGGGAGCAGTTCTATTTCAAAATCAAGGCTCGGGATGGATGCCTGTGGCTTATGCATCTACGGCATTGACAGATACTGAAAAATCATATGCTCAAATTGAAAAGGAAACACTGGGACTAGTTTACGGATGTGAAAAATTTCATGTTTATTTGTATGGAAGAGTATTTTCAGCAGAAACTGATCACAAACCTTTGTTTCACATCTACCAAAAGGGCTTGATAGATGCACCTCCAAGAATTCAACGTTTGTTGCTGAGATTTCAAAGGTATGACTTCACCTTGGATTTTATACCTGGCAAGGAGTTGTTGGTAGCGGATGCTCTGTCACGAGCTTACTTACCATTTAACAATGAGGACTTACAGTTGCAGAAAGAGGTGACTGTTCACTTCAATCTGATCTTGAAGACAGCCCCGTTTAGTCATGCAATGTGGGCAGCAATAGAACAGGCTACAGAAACAGATGCTCTTTTAAGTCAAGTGAAGAAAGCAGTTTCTAGGGGCAAATCTAAGACACTAATGCCATCACTGTATAGACAATACATTTCTGAAATTTCTTTGATGAAAGGGGTACTTTTGAAATGACAAAAGATAATTGTACCAGCGAGTTTGCAAAGTCAAATACTGAAAGGTCATTCAGGTATAGAAAAGACAAAAAGATGAGCTAGAGACATTTTGTACTGGCCAAATATGAATGAAAACATTGAGACAATGATCACTCAATGCCGGACTTGCCAAAAATTCAGACCTCAGTTACCTAAAGAGCCTATACTGGATACAGACTTCCCGTTGGCACCCTGGGAAAAGTTAGGAATGGACTTGTTTGTTTTAAAATATCAGCATTATATCTTAGTAATGGATTACTTCTCTAATTACCCAGAGATAACATTATTGGAAGATGAGTCAGCATGTACAGTGATCAAAAAAGTAAAAGCAATTTTGGCGAGACATGGCATTCCAAGAGTAATAATATCAGACAATGGTCCTCAATTCAATTGTAGAGAGTTTAGGGTTTTTGCCAGTACCTATGAATTTGAACATCGAACATCCAGCCCGGGATATCCACAAGCAAATGGATTAGCAGAAGCTGGAGTAAAAATAGTGAAAAACATACTTCGTAAAGCAACAGATGCAGACGAGGATCTATGTCTGGCTCTTCTTAGCTATAGAGCTACTCCTTTAAAATGTGGGAAGTCACCGGCAGAATTATTGTTTGGCAGACAGCTGGTCACACGAGTACCAGTTGTGAAACCTTGGAAAAGGTTCCCACAAAAACATGTAATAGAAACCAAATTGAAACTGAGAGAAAAAAGGAATGAATACTATGACCGAGCTGCAAAGCCTTTAGAGAATCTTCAGGTACAAACTCCTGTGCGAGTACAAGGTTCAAACAGCTGGAATACTGAAGGGACAGTTATCCAGCAATATTCTCCAAGATCGTATATAGTTCAAACCAATGATGGGCAATGTTTACGTAGGAATCGTAGACATTTGATGGCTATTCCATCAGTTCACAACAATTGCCAGAGAAACTTTGCAAAGCTCGACTGACTTGCCTGCCAGTGATGCAATGCAAACAAGGTCAGGTCGATATATCAAAAAACCTAATCGTCTAATTGAACAATGTTAAAAGGGACTGAAGTTTTTTCACATAGACTACAGTTAAAAAAAATGTACATTAAGTTTTCTGTTGTTTAAAAAGAAAAGAAAAAGGGAAATGTATGATATTGAGATTATCAGTTGGTATGAACCATATCAGCCTGTTGTTATGTGCACATGGTAGAGTCAGGAAGTGCCTCTTGCATATTGTGTGTGTGTGTGTGTGTGTGTGTGTATAGCATTCTTAATAAAGTTTACAATTATGAAGACCTGTGCTTGATCTCCTTATATAAACTAAGATAAAACACTTATGGCTGCTAACAATGGTCAGACTGATGTCTCAGTAACACTGCTAACTTTATTATCAAACTAATAGTCTTACAAGTATTTAAAATAAAATCTCATCAGGTGATTCATCCTAGCCATGACAGCCCACAGCAATTAACCCTACCTATAACCCTCCCTGCCATAATAAAGGGACAGTAAACAGAGAAACATTTTTCAGCATAGCAATTACTTATCTAGTGTGCAAAGGCTTTTGTGTACCACTCATACAGTTTTTTTTTTAGTTTTTTTTACATTTTTAGCCATGTGCTCAAAATGCTGTGGGATAGGAATTGGCGGAATAATCCCTCACCACTGCAATAAAACCTACCAAACGCCAGTATGTCACTTTTCGACACAATTCCACTAGTAGTAACCTCCCTTAAGTATAATAATATCACACCATACTACCTCACAACCCTCATTCTATAACCAACTCCTATTAATTAAACTCTAGTCTTCACAGTAAAAAAATGGACTTAAAAAAAATAAAAATAAAAACACATAAAAATACCATAAATAAGCCCGAATTGATTACCTATATTCCACTGGGGGTCCTTATAAGTCATTATCTAGACATATTCTTCCATTCTTGGGTTTTAAATCATTTAATCAATCCTGATTTGTTAATGTGATTAAGCAGAGTAGTCATGGAGAACTCACATCCAAAATGGAGCCTGTCTACTCCTCTGACTAGTTATATGTTGCTACTTGCTAAAAGATATTGAAAACTGATGATCCTTCAGCTAAAGTGCAGGAAGTACATTTTTTAAATAGGACCTTGTTACGGGTAGGTTATACTTCAAGGGGATGTTTGCTTAGTAAGACTGTTTACCGCTGAGTATGAGCTTTAGCAGTGAGAGGATCATATAGGAGGAGGTCATATAAATGGTGGGTGGTTGTATTACTGTGAGGGGAATAGCTAGAGGCCCTGGACTGCAGTCAGGGGCTTGGTTTTTTATTGGAGCTGGTGCAGCTATGGTTAAGAATACAGTTAGGGTTAATACTTTGTGAGGGATCTTAGGTTTAATACCTTATAGGGGTCACAGTAAGGTTTTAAACTAATTGGATTAAAGACTGGGTTGATTGATGCCAAGGGATTTAACGTTAACTGAGTTTGATTATGCCTTGAAACTGATTATATCATGTTAAAGGAAGTGTAACTAAATGGGTTTGCAGTGGCATAGTGACAGGTCCCCAGAAACTGCAAATGGAATTAAGCATACTGTTTTTGGAATGTCACTTGTGAGTTGTTTACAGGAGGACTGTGGCTAATGCTGGGAGTTTGGCATAGAGTTTTCTGATGCTTAGGAAGAAGGTAAGGTGATTGCCATCTAAATGTAACTAAATATAAATAAATGTATAGATTGGTAGAAAGATATTGCTCTGCACCATTGAGAAGCAATACATTTTTGAGAAATGTTGGTAAAAATGTACAACCAGAATCTACTACTTTATTGAACTGCAGACATTTAAACCATTTTTCACACACAGCTATGCAGTATAAATTTATGGTATGTTAATTAAAGCCAGGAAATAAAATTCTACCAGTGACTCAGAAACTCTACACAGCAGTATATTCTTCATATGCAGCATATTATTCTCACATTTTATTGGTCATCTTTGCGCAGCGGACAACCAATGACATGGAATAATGCCAAATATTACAGCATACATAAGATGAAAAATCTTTGTATTCTGAGAAGAAGCTAGTGATGCCATAAAATGCTCTAAAATGAAGCAATACATTTTGCTAATAGGCTACATGGTGTATTCTCTAAATTGGATATTTAATTCAAGGTCATGGAATGAAATATGCATTTAACTATGCTGTAAGAATACAATTGTGCACAAAAAAAAGAAATATTGTATTAACAATAAGCTACATTCTAGAAATACAGTATTAGAAAAAAATGGTATACATACAAGAATGAAGCATTTTATTTTAAGAATAGCTATGGGTTGGGTTTAAAACAGCTGCACTGGCTAGACATCTGGTGGGATTAAAGTTTCACCCAATTATAAAGTAATGACACCAATAATATCACAATATAAGTGTCAATTGCTACACATTTACTATTATTATTATTCAGAAACAAAATGAGACAGACATATATTTCAGACCTATAGTTATATTTAATCTGGTTTAAATCTGCTATACTAATGACTTGAGTATTCAGTTTTATTGGGCTGTTAGTGTTTTTTGTTTTGTTTTGTATTTCTGGGGGAAGGTGATCTTTTGTCCCAGAACAGCTAAAATCTACTATAATCAATATTCTAGACTAGTAACATAAGCAATTGCATTTTTATAAGAGAGATTTCATTATTTTTATAATAATATTGAAGGGATGTATTAATTTTAATTAGGATACTATGCTATTATTAGTGATGTCGCAAATAGTTCGGCGGCGAATAGTTCCCGGCGAACATAGCTTGTTCGCGTTCGCAACGGCGGGCGAACATATGCAATGTTCGATCCGCCCCCTATTCGTCATCATTGAGTAAACTTTGACCCTGTATCTCACAGTCTGCAGACACATTCCAGCCAATCAGCAGCAGACCCTCCCTCCCAGACCCTCCCAGCTCCTGGACAGCATCCATTTTAGATTCATTCGGAAGTTGCATTGTTAGTGAGAGGAGGGACAGTGTAGCTGCTGGTGATTTAATAGGGAAATTGATAGCTAGGCTAGTGTATTCAGTGTCCACTACAGTCCTGAAGGACTCATTTGATCTCTGCTGTAAGGACAGCACCCCAAAAAGCCCTTTTTAGGGCTAGAACATCTTTTTTTTTCATGTGTAATCTAATTGCAGTTGCCTGCCTGCCAAGCAACTTACCCAGTGCCACCACTCATATCTGGTGTAACAGTAGTGTAAATTTAAAAAAAAAAAAACTTTTTTGACTGTGAAACATCAGTCTGCTAGTGTAATCTAATTGCAGCTGCCTGCCTGCCTGCCAGAGTGTGTCAGGCCCACTTGCCCAGTGCCACCACTCATATCTGGTGTAACAGTAGTGTCAATTTAAAAAAAAAAAAACTTTTTTGACTGTGAAACATCAGTCTGCTTGTGTAATCTAATTGCAGTTGCCTGCCTGCCAGCGTCTGTGCCAGGCCCACTTGCCCAGTGCCACCACTCAAATCTGGTGTAACAGTAGTGTAAATTTAAAAAAAAAAACTTTTTTGACTGTGAAACATCAGTCTGCTAGTGTAATCTAATTGCAGTTGCCTGCCTGCCAGCGTGTGTGCCAGGCCCACTTGCCCAGTGCCACCACTCATATCTGGTGTAACAGTAATGTAAATTTAAAAAAAAAACACTTTTTTGACTGTGAAACATCAGTCTGCTTGTGTAATCTAATTGCAGTTGCCTGCCTGCCAGGAATAACTTTTTAGGAGCATCTCTTCACATCTTGTATTCACATAAGGGTCACTTTATAAGTGTGTTATTCACTTTAACACATCCTAAATATTCATTTGGATTATTTTTTCACATTTTTTCCTTTTTCTTTTTTCATTTTTGTGTACACACATTTTTGATTATTCACGCCCACTTCATCACATCATCTTTTCAGGATTTTTTGGATATTCACAATAATTTTTTAAATTTGATTTGAAAACCACTACGTTTTTCTTTTTTACACACTTCATCATTTCACCGTTTATCGAGGGATATATAAGGATAATTGTTTTAAAGAGAATCTTCATATTGGACATTCCCTCTCTGGAAAGAATTTAAAGTTTGGAACCTACATATTTATGGAACCTACTCAGTAATTTGATGTTTTTATATATTTATATTTTTTATCCAACCATCAACCAGCTTATCAGTTAACAGCTGTTTTATTGTAATTTATTTTGTGATTAAGATTGTATATTGTTGTGGTTTTTAACCACAATTGTATTGTTTTTTATATAGATATATGCATATTTTATTGTTAATTTTAAGTGGATCCACTTTTGTATCTTGTTTGTATATTTTACCTATAAGTAGCTTATAAAATATTTTATATACCCCTATAGAATTTCAATATATTTTTTATTTAAATAATCTTGTCACTACTAGTGTCTTAGCCTTTTAGGAGGCGCTCTGTGTATTTATTTTTAACACTTAGGAAATGTCGCATTACAAAATTAGGACGAACGGAGCCAAGAAATATGATGAACTCTCCTGGATGGGTAGATTCGCGGCCCTGAGGATGATGTTGTTACCCAAGTTAACATACATCATGCGATGTATCCCCCTCCCAGTTCCAGAAAAGCTGCTGAAAAGCTTTCAGACCCTTTTAAATGGCTATGTCTGGAACAACAAGAGACCTAGAGTCGCAGCTACAACCTTACAGTCCCCCCTAGACCAGGGGGGGTTAGGCTTACCAAGTGTGAGTATGTACTATGAAGCGTCAATGATTTCTCATGTCTCGGCGTGGGGGCGAGATCTCCCCCCCACGAGATGGAGGGAACTGGAGCAGGCCTCACTACCGGCGTATATAGATCTATCTGACTTGTTATGGTTCCCCCCGCATCTTGCCTCCACATACACTATCTCTAATCCAATAGTGAGAGGATGCCAATTACTCTGGTATAAATTGCGACATCATGCCCAGATCGCCCCCATCCTTCTCCTATTCAGCCCATACTTCCCATACTTCAGACCCTCCCTAATGTGAGACTGAACTGGTGGCGACAAGTGGAGATTTTGACAGTTGGAGACTTTTACGTAGGGGACCGCCTCCTTACGCAAGGCAAGATGGTGACAAACTTTGAGATCCCGCTGCATTTGGAGTTTGAACTCCTAAGATTACGATGTCTGCTAAAGGCGTGGGGGTTCCTGGGAGATACCCCACAGGCTCCTACGGCTTGGGAATCTAGATGGAAAACGGGCCTCCAGACCCATAAACCTCTCACGGCACACTATAGGTGCCTAATGGTTCCTCCTACAACACCAAAGACGAGACATATGCTCCACTAAGAAATGGACATTGGCCATCACCAAGACCAAGGCTACTCTACACTGCACCACAATGTATGAGCTTTACTTTAAGATGCTTACCAGGTGGCACCTGGTCCCGACCAGACGTCAGACCCTTTATCCTAACCACTCCCCCTCTTGTTGGAGAAACTGTGGTGACATTGGCGCCCCACTGCACACGTGGTGAACTTGACCCAACCTAAAGCCACTCTGGAGTAAAACCAGTAGGGTTTGTTGCTCGATGGGTCTTCCAGAGATTGTAGATCCAGGAATGGCTCTCCTACACTTGGGTTTGGAGAAAGTGCCCCCACACAAGAGAACCCTCCTTATATACATACTCACCTCGGTTAAAATGACAATCGCCAGGAACTGGAAAAAAGTGCACCCTCTGAAATGGCAGAGTGTAGTAGAGTATCTAAATTTTGTTAAGTCCATGGAAGACTTTGTATACAGAGTCGGGCGCCAATCAGAAATTTTCTGTCTTGTCTGGGAACCCTGGGAGGCTTACTTACAGAGCCACAGGATTAAACGTTAGGTCTATCCGCCCCCCGATGGCGCTAGTGCCTGAAACGGTATCAAGATTGATTCTGCGTCCTCCTTAACCCCCCTCCCCTCCATTCAATGTGCCCCTTCCCTCCCCTTCCTTACCTAATCCATATTACCATTCTTTATAGATTACCTCCTCCCCCCCAGTGGGGGTGCTTTAGTCCACGACAGTGCAAAGATAATTAGACTTAGGTCTGACTCCCTGTGGGTGGTGGCCCTTGTTGGCCTCCGCGCTATTGCTCAACCACTTTTGCACACAGTACTTTCACTATAGCCAATTTACTAGCGTAACAACACTACAAAAGAGGCGGAAATCGCCACAATTTCAGCCTACCCGCAGATTACGACTCCCCCCATCTGTTAACGCATCTGCACACTCCGCACTTCACTTCTCACTTAAGAATAGGTTGACCCTCAGAATTTGTAAAGAATAGAGGTGAAAAATTGTTTATGTCATGCAATATTCCTGTCTCTTTGCCCTAATGCAGGGTGTAACTCCTGTAATTTTTGTGTTTACTTAATATTTGTAATATTTGAAAGAGTTGTAATAATTTATGCTTATAATAAAAAAAAAGTATGTTTAAAAAAAATAAAAAATTAGGACGAACGAGCAACAAGAAGCAACAAAAAGAACAGGAAAAGGAAATGTATGACAGCTAATACAAGAAGCATGACAGGTAAAATGGGGGAGCTGGAGCTCTTGGCAGCAGAAGAGGAATATGATATCAGCATAACCAAAACCTGGTGGGATAATTACCAAGACTGGGCAGTTAAATCAGAGGGTTATACTTCAGAAGGAATACAAGTAATACAAGGGGAGGAAGAATCTGCATCTCTATTAAACCTGACCTTAAACCTACAATAAGGGAAGATATTAATAATCATAGAGATGATAATGTAGAGACAGTGTGGGCTGAAAGAGGAGTCCAACAAATATATTATTAGGCTACAAGCCTCCCAACATGAGACATGGAGGAAACTTAATTGCTAAT
Organism: Bombina bombina; assembly: GCF_027579735.1. NCBI lineage: Eukaryota > Metazoa > Chordata > Amphibia > Anura > Bombinatoridae > Bombina > Bombina bombina. The sequence goes on from NC_069503.1 coordinate 306,996,726, forward strand.
GCCAATAGGGAAGGCTGCATATATTGCCAGTGTTGTAATTATGGAAAATTTTTACTACCCTAAAATAAATTGGGGCAATTAAGCTAGCTATACAGCTAAAAGAGAGAGGTTTTTAAATATGTTCAAAGATAATGTAATTTCATAACTATTAAAGAAGCCAACTAGAAATAATATGAAACATAGAAGTCAAATGACATTTAGGTAACAGTGATCATAACAAGGTAACATGTGAAATCACTTTCCATTAGTAGCATTACAAGGGTTTTAATTAAAAAAAAAAAAAAAAAAAGCTAAATTCTATTATTTAACCCCTTAGTGACCAGAGCACTTTTCCATTTTCTGACCGTTCGGACCAAGGCTATTTTTACATTTCGGGGTGTGTTTGTGTTTAGCTGTAATTTTCTGCTTACTCATTTACTGTACCCACACATATTATATACTGTTTTTCTCACCATTAAATGAACTTTCTAAAGATACCATTATTTTCATCATATCTTATAGTTTACTATAAAAAAGATGATAAAATATGAGGAAAAAATTGAAAGAAACACACTTTTTCTAACTTGACCCCCAAAATCTGTTACACATCTACAACCACCAAAAAACACCCATGCTAAATAGTTTCTAAATTTTGTCCTGAGTTTAGAAATACCCAATGGTTACATGTTCTTCGCTTTGCTATTTCTAAACCACTTTTTTTCAAAATTTAGCTATAGTTACAGTAGAACACTGATATCTTTCAGGAATCCCTAAATATCCCTTGACATGTATATATATATTTTTAAAGACATCCCAAAGTATTGATCTAGACCCATTTTGGTATATTTCATGCCACCATTTCACCGCCAAATACGATCAATTAAAAAAAATTGTTCCCTTTTTCCCAATTTTTTTCACAAACTTTAGGTTTCTCACTGAAATTATTTACAAACAACTTGTGCAATTATGTGTGATATACCTTTAAGGCATATCCCTCCCACCTTGCTCTCTCCCTATTTAAGCACCTTCACGCCTTCTATTCACTGCCTGATAATTGATGTTACCTCTAAGGAGTATCATCCTTCCTTTTTGCTCTCCTAGCTACTTTGTACTTCTTTCAGGTTCACCTATCATTTTGGGAAACCTCCTGGAATTACCGCTATCCAGATTCATCTAACAACCTGCATTACCTTTCCTTTTTGGTATCAATAGGTAATTCGCACGCTGTCACTAATCTTCCTTGCAGCCTTCCAGCTGCTTGCTCGCTGATACCGGAAGTGAGTCACACTCGCTCAGTCGGAGCTACCGCTCAGACGCCACAACGCTCTGCCACTCTGATCTTCAGTTACGGTCTGTACTTTTTACTTTTCCAAACCAAAGGTATAACTTTTCCTACAAACCTTATGCTGGCTAAGTGTATATTTTGTGAACTACAAGTATCTCTCTGACATTTCTACCATATTCTATAACAAGCTGAATTACCTATCTGAGTGAGTGTGTGAAAACGGACTTTACTTATTTTACTACTTATGCTGTTACATGCACTGATACATTCTATTTTTGCATTATTCAGAATTGCTCCATTTGAATTCACTTCACTAGTGTTCTCTGTTTTCTCTTATCTTGTTACTTTAAAAGGGATTATTTTTCATTAAAGATACAACCCAGACTCTCACCACATTACAGTAATTGCTCACAGATACTCTGCCTTATGTTTAAGCACCAACTTATAGACAGAAATATCAAAGGAGCAACATTTCAACTATTTACTTGTTAGAAATAAAACATTTATATATTCAATATAACAGTATTATTAGGCCTTAAAAAACAAACTTGCCATATTATGGATCCCACAGAGATTCAAAAGGCATTTAACAATATCCATCAAAAATTGGATTATCTGGCTCGTGGCCTAACTGAAGTACAGGCAGAAACCACAACATTAAAAGCTTTAGTAAAAGACTGTTTATCACCTAAAACCCCTGAAATCCCAGAACCCCAAGTACAACCCCAACTCCTTTTTCAGGCAAGAGATCTGCTTTCAGGGATTTCAAAAATTCCTGTCTTCTATTATTTACTCTAAAACCTCGCACATATCACACTGAAAGATTGAAAGTGTGCACTACCATCTCCTACCTCACAGGGGAGCCCCGCACATGGGCAAATAGATTTTTTGAATCAAACAATCCTATACTTGATTCCTCACAGGAATTCTTTGCTGCTATGTCTGAGTTATATGAGGATGCCCACACACAGCTAATAGCAGAAACTAAGCTTCGTTCCCTTAAGCAGGGAAAGCGTACTGTGGAGGAGTACACCACGGATTTTCAGCTATGGGCGACTGACTCTCAGTGAAATGAGGTCAGTCTCCGAAATCAATTCAGATTGGGTTTATCAGAAGTCCTAAAGGACGAGCTATCTCGCCTTGACATGCCAGAAACTCTCTCTGCTTTGATTAAACTTAGTACTACTCTGGACAGACGAATTAGAGAACGTAAGGCTGAAAGAGGAGGATTTGAGACCTCTCCTAGACAAAATTACCCAAATACCTCTCATCATGATAAAACAACACCTATGGAAATAGGCGCAATAAGGGGTCACTTGACCCTTGAGGAAAAGACTAGAAGGAGACTTTCCAACCTTTGCATGTACTGTGCAAAGAAAGACCATGCTGTCTCAGATTGCCCTTTACTGGACATACAAAAGAGGGATAAGAATGTTACCTTAGAACATATTAAAACTGATCTTACAAATCAATTAACTATGTCTCTCTCTCTACAGTGGGACCAAAACAATCTTCAGAATAAAGCATTTATTGACTCTGGGGCTTCAGGGATATATATCAACACTGATTATGTATTAGTTAATAAAATACCCACGGTGTGCAAGCAAATCCCTGTATTTGTTAAATTAATTGATGGTTCCTCTATACAACATGGTCCTATAACACACCATACTATACCTTTATTGATCACAACCACAAATGGACACACTGAATATTTATCATTTGATATCCTCCCAATTGCTATGCATACCATAGTATTAGGTTATAAATGGTTAAAGACCCATAACCCTCAAATAGATTGGTCACTCCATCAAATAAAATTCCAATCAGATTATTGCTTAAAAACATGTTTTCCACAAACACACATAGCAAATATACAGAGTATTCCAGAAGTTTATCAGGATTTGGCGGATGTCTTTAACCTTAAATAGGCAGAGATTCTTCCTCCACATAGAATTTTTGATTGCCCCATTGAATTAATCCCTGGCTCTCAAATACCTCATGGTAGAATTTATCCCATGTCTCAAAAAGAGCTTAAGGATTTACGTTTATATTTAGATGAAAATCTAAAAAAGGGGTTTATCTCACATTCAACATCACCGGCAGCTGCAGGCATGTTTTTTGTTAAAAACAAAGATGGCACTCAAAGACCAATCATAGACTATAGGGCTCTAAACAATATCACAGTAAAGAATCGCTATCCTCTACCTTTGATTCCTGAGTTATTAGAAAGGCTTACTGATGCCACAATATTTACCAAACTTGATCTGAAGGGTGCATATAACTTAATTCGCATAAAAGAAGGAGATGAGTGGAAAACTGCTTTCCGCACCAGATACGGTCTTTACCAATACAACGTCATGCCTTTCGGTTTATGCAATGCCCCGGCAACCTTTCAACATTTCATAAATGAAATATTTCATGATTTGATTGACGTATGCGTCATCATATATTTAGATGACATCTTGGTCTACTCCAGTACTTTATCAGAACACAAAAAACATGTTAGGTGGGTTCTCACAAGACTAAAAGAACACAAACTATATGCAAAACAAGAAAAGTGTATTTTTCACGTAAATCAAATAAAATTCTTAGGTTACATCATAACACCTAATACTATTAGCATGGATTCAGATAAAATTAAAGCTATTTTGGATTGGCCCACCCCCACTACCGTAAAAGCCTTACAAAGATTCTTAGGTTTTGCGAATTTTTACAGAAAATTCATTCATAACTTTTCTGTTATAGTGAAACCTCTTACTTCACTAACTAGTAGTAAGATTAGATATCTTTGGACAGAGGAGACCCAAAAGGCTTTTCACACCTTAAAGAAATCTTTTTCAACTGCTCCTGTTTTAACCCTACCAGATTATCAGCAACCTTTTGTTTTAGAGGTAGATGCCTCCAATTCTGGTATTGGTGCAGTCTTATCACAACACGATAAAACATCCACTCTTTTACATCCTATCGCTTATTACTCACGAACATATTTACCAGCTGAAAAAAATTATAGTATTGGGGACAAAGAGTTGTTAGCCATTAAGAATTCTTTGGAACATTGGAGACACTTGTTAGAGGGCACTGAAGTACCATTTACGATTTATACTGATCATAAAAATTTAGAGTACTTAAAGAAAAATAAGACTCTCTCTGCCCGACAAGTTCGTTGGTCTCTTTTTCTAGATCGTTTCAATTTCAAACTAACATATAAACCAGGGGTTCTTAACATAAAAGCTGATGCTTTATCCAGACAACATGATAACCCAAACGATAAGATTTTGGCTTCCCCAATTATCCCACAACAAAAGATAATAGGATGCATCACCACATTCGAAAATGAAGTATTAACTGCACTAACAAAGGATCCAAATATACCCAACTTATGTACCAAAGATACATCCACAGGTCTATATTATCACAAAAACAAACTCTTTGTACCAGATTCCTTACGCAAGACAGTTCTAACTTATACACATGACAATGTTCTATCAGGACATACAGGCATACAAAAAACTATTGAACTCACAAGAAGATTTTTTTGGTGGCCACAGATGGAACAATATATTACCAATTATGTTTCCTATTGCGATATTTGCGCAAGGAATAAACTAGACCATAAAAAGACGATTGGGTTATTGACATCCATACCAATACCTGATAAACCCTGGTCAACAATCTCGATGGATTTCATTGTTGACTTACCACTTTCACAAACGTACAACACAATATTCGTTGTTGTAGATCATTTAACCAAACTTGCTCATTTTGTTCCATTGAAGTCCCTTCCAACTGCAAGTACTACAGCTAAAGCTTTTATAGCTTCTATCGTACGCTTACATGGCTTACCCAAAGTCATAATATCTGATAGGGGAACTCAGTTCACCTCAGCCTTCTGGAGGTCTTTATGTAAAATCCTACAGATTGATGTCAGATTTTCAACTGCTTTCCATCCTCAAACAAATGGACTAACTGAGAGATTAAACCAAACCCTTGAACAATATCTCAGATGTTATATAACCCATTTACAGGATGATTGGGTCGCATACTTACCCTTAGCAGAATTCTCCTATAATAATTCAATGTCATCTTCCACTAAAATGACTCCATTCTACGCAACTTACGGTTATCACCCAATCTCTATTACTTTATCAAAGGTAACTGTCAACTCCCCAAGTGCTACCGATTACACTTCATCTCTACAACAAAGGTTGGACGTTTTGAAGACCCATCTTCAAGATGCAAAGGAAAGACAGAAGAAATATTATGATCAAAAACACAGAGAAACCCCAAAATATAAGATTGGAGATCTTGTCCTTCTATCTACCAAACATCTCAAACTTCAACTACCGAGCAAGAAGCTCGCTAACCAATTTTTAGGTCCATTCCCTATTGAAAAAATCATAAACGAGAATGCAGTCCGTATAACCCTGCCGAAAGATTTTAGGATACATAATTCTTTTCATATTTCTTTACTAAAGCCATACAAATCGGACCCTACAAGACATCATCTAGTTCCTCCAGCCCCAATCCTTATTGATGGTCAGGAGGAATTTGAAGTGGAGAAGATTCTTGATTCCCGATTGAGACACCGACGTTTGGAGTATTTGGTCAAGTGGAGAGGCTACGGACCGGAGGAGAATTCGTGGATTTCCCATTCAGAGGTCCATGCACCTGTATTGGTACGCCGGTTTCATCTCAAGTATCCATTCAAACCCCGTCTAGGATCTTCTGGAGTGGTCCCTTGAGGGGGGGGAGATGTGATATACCTTTAAGGCATATCCCTCCCACCTTGCTCTCTCCCTATTTAAGCACCTTCACGCCTTCTATTCACTGCCTGATAATTGATGTTACCTCTAAGGAGTATCATCCTTCCTTTTTGCTCTCCTAGCTACTTTGTACTTCTTTCAGGTTCACCTATCATTTTGGGAAACCTCCTGGAATTACCGCTATCCAGATTCATCTAACAACCTGCATTACCTTTTCTTTTTGGTATCAATAGGTAATTCGCACGCTGTCACTAATCTTCCTTGCAGCCTTCCAGCTGCTTGCTCGCTGATACCGGAAGTGAGTCACACTCGCTCAGTCGGAGCTACCGCTCAGATGCCACAACGCTCTGCCACTCTGATCTTCAGTTACGGTCTGTACTTTTTACTTTTCCAAACCGAAGGTATAACTTTTCCTACAAACCTTATGCTGGCTAAGTGTATATTTTGTGAACTACAAGTATCTCTCTGACTTTTCTACCATATTCTATAACAAGCTGAATTACCTATCTGAGTGAGTGTGTGAAAACGGACTTTACTTATTTTACTACTTATGCTGTTACATGCACTGATACATTCTATTTTTGCATTATTCAGAATTGCTCCATTTGAATTCACTTCACTAGTGTTCTCTGTTTTCTCTTATCTTGTTACTTTAAAAGGGATTATTTTTCATTAAAGATACAACCCAGACTCTCACCACATTACAGTAATTGCTCACAGATACTCTGCCTTATGTTTAAGCACCAACTTATAGACAGAAATATCAAAGGAGCAACATTTCAATTATTTACTTGTTAGAAATAAAACATTTATATATACAATATAACATCATGGCATAAATGTTTGTAAATGCATCTCTGGGATCCCCTTTGTTAAGAAATAGCAGACATATAGGGCTTTGGCGTTGCTTTTTGGTAATTAGAAGGCCGCTTAATGCCGCTGCGCATCACACGTGTATTATGTCTAGCAGTAAAGGGGTTAATTATGTAGCTTGTAGAGAGCTTGCAGGGTTAATTTTAGTTTTAGTGTAGAGATCAGCCTCCCACCTGACACATCACACCCCCTGATCCCTCCCAAACAGATCTCTTTCCTCCCCCACCCCACAATTGTCCCTGCCATCTTAAGTCTGTCAATACTAAAATAAAAGGGTTGGGGGGTTTTTTTTGTTTTTTTTTACCAGTACCCAGTTTACAATAAAATTGTTTTTTTTTATATTTTTTTTACTTTTTTTCTGTAGTGTAGCTTCCCCCCCAAAGACCAACCCCCACCCCCTCCCAGATCCCTTAGATCTTTTAGATTCCCAATTCCCACCCCCCTTTCTCCCACTTAATATAACAAAATTTTCCATAGTGTTGTGGTTCTCACCCGCTCCCGCCCCGTGCATGCATCCACCCGCCGCCCCCTGTGCATACGCGCGTGTCCGTGCGTGGACCCTGGCGACCACACCCACAATCCCGCCCCCCCTCTTCATGCTAGATCCCATCGATGGCTGCCCACCCGCCTCCCACATCGGCCCCCACCCACCAACTATCACAGCCATCGATGTCCGATGCAGAGAGGGCCACAAAGTGTCTCTCTCTGCATCGGATGGCTAAGTATTGTTATTGCAATACTTGGGGTATGGGGTACGTCCTCGGTCGTTAACTGTATTTTTTTGGAGGACGTACCCATACGTTGTCAGTCGTTAAGGGGTTAAAGGGACATAAAAAACCCAAAAAATTCATTCATGATTCAGATAGGGCATACAATTTTATTTTTTTAATTAAATAGTCTTTTATTGAGGATTATACACATAAATATATATAAGAAAAAGAAGACAATTTCACATCATACAAGCATGTGATATGATAATAAAGATATATGACAGTGTAATGTCACCACATAATAACAATAATAACATAAAAATTCAGTCAAATTTAACTAGCTAACATCCTCATTTTATAGGGCATACAATTTTAAACAACTTTCTAATTTACTTCTGTTATAATTTTTTCTTAGTTTTCTTGTTAGCTTTTGTTTAAAAGCAAGGATGTAAGCTCAGAAGTGTGCACGTGTCTGCAGCACTATTTCACAGCAGTTTTGCAACAATGTTATACATTAGCACTACATGGCAGCACTATTTCCTGTCATGTAGTGCTTCAGGCACGTGCATGCTACCTACCTATCTCTTCAACAAAGAATATCATGAAAAGGAGGAAAATTTGATAATAGAAGTAAAGTGGAAACTTTTTTTTTTTTTTTTAATTCTTTTTATTGAGAGTATCACACATGAGAACACATAGTTACATCAGATATCAAAGAAACAACAGGATCAAGCACCAACACAGTTGGGCACATTGTCCTATATTAATCTTTCAACACCACTCTGGTTCTGCTGTTTGTAACACACTTATGTCATGAACGTATCCCCAATGTGCTTACCTCTCACAAATTTGATATTTTATAACACCCCCCCTTCCCACCCCTCCGCCCCCCTAACCTCTACCCAAACTGTCAAAACTCCCTCCCACATCCTGTGAACCCAGACCTATAAGTCTCCTTTAGGTAGTTTTTTAAGATATCCCTTAGTGAACAGCGTGAAGAGGAGGAGAAGGAAAAAAAAAAAAAAAGGGAGAAGGAGGGGAAAAGATGGGGAAAGGAAGGGATACAGTTGTCTCTCCCGCCTCTCTCTCCTTCTGTAGACTTTTTAGGAGTTCCTCGGATAAAATATGTGTGCCCACTCGCCCCTCAGGGAATTCTCCAAGAATATCTCAGAGTGCTGAAATGGTAATAAAATCTGTCTTTGAATTTGGAGTTCAAAGGTCAAGATCAGTCTGCGCCATTTCCTTAAGAACAGGTTGAGTCTATTACCGACATCTACCCTGGTATCTACCTGCTTTATAAATAACTGCGTTTTCAGGATGTTACGAAAGTAAGCTATAGTAGGTCTTGTCCTCTTGGTCCAATGATTTAGGATACACTTTCGTGCAAGTAGAATGGTCATGGTCAGTTCTATGTCACAGTGTTTATATTGGGCACCCCAGTTTAGAAACAGGATATCCGTGGAATTGAGTGAAATTGGGACCTTCAATTTCCTATTGATTCAGTATTGCAATTGATGCCAGAATTGTCGAATCACTGGGCAATCCCACATGCAGTGTAACAGACCCGGGGCCTCCGTGGCACATTTGGAACATTTATTAGGGCAATTAGGTACCCACTTGACCAGACATTTAGGGGTCAGGTAAGCTCTATGTAAAAATTTAGTTTGGGTTTCTCTGAGAGTTACCGAGAGAGTCGCCTTTCTGACTTTTTCCAATGCTTTCCGGGTCTCCTCCACCGCAGTCCCTGGAACCCCCTCTCCCTCCCACCCCATCACAGCAGTCTGTCCTGTAAAAAGGTTTGATAGATCTCTGATAAAGAGAATCTGCTCATTTTAAAAAGGGATTGAGTAAGTCGAAAAGGGGAACCATCCCAGAAGTCCGGGTTATCCCTAATCAGTGTGTTCAAATAGTGGCGTGTCTGCAAATAGGCATAAAAGTGAGCATTCGGAAGATTAAACTCCCTTTGCAGCGTCAAAAAAGATTTAACCGAGCGAGTTAGGGGCTCCAGCAAGGATCCCACCGATTTTAAACCCAGTTTCTCCCAATAGTCAAAGGGTTTCATATCCAGCCCCGCTGGGAAGTCCGGATTACTGTGGAGGGGAAGAAAGACAGAGCTGCGGCAACTTTTTTAAAAAAAATTATGTGCCTGGTGCCAGGCTCTTAATGGGTCATGATACAGCAAGTTCATGCCCACCAATTTAGCCGCTCCAGATTTCGCCATGTGTGGCAAATATGCTAGGGAGATTCCCCCAAGGGCTGCACGTTCCAGGCTAGGCCTGTAAAAATGTTGTGTATCCACTTGCCAGTCTAAGACCAAACAGATCAGAGCTGCCCAGTTGTAAAGTTTAAAGTCCGGCAGGGAGAGACCCCCCTTTAGGTATGGCATAGATAATTTATCTGCCAATATTCGGGGTTTACCCCCTCTCCAGACAAAGAATCGTGTCGCCGCATTCAGTAACTTCACATCTGACTTCGTCAGTAACATAGGCAGCATAAGTAACGGGTATAGGAGGCGGGGAAGAACCACCATCTTTACTAGGCTGATCCTACCCGCCAGCGACAAGGGGAGAGATTTCCAGCTTCTCATCAAGCTGCAGAGCTTGGCACATAGGGGGGTTAGGTTCATAGAGTATATCTTATTGGGATTAACAGGGATATGAATTCCAAGATACGTTAAACTCTGGGAGGCCGGTACAAATGGATAGTCATGCACACTGCCTTTCTTTTTATTTAACCATAGGATCTCTGATTTTTGCATATTGACCTTGTATCCCGAGAAGGAGCCAAAGTCGCTCAAAGTTTGCAAAATCGAGGGGATATGCAGCTTCGGATCCTGCACAAATAACATCATATCGTCCGCATATAATGCCAGCTGTTGGGGGACCCCTCCCATGTTGATACCTGGGAAGATTTGACGTAGCTTTATTGCCAGTGGCTCTAGGGCCATATTGAATAGTAGCGGCGACAGGGGGCACCTTGTCTAGTGTGGAAACTTTTTTTAAATTGTATTCTCTGTCTGAATAATGAAAGAAATATTTTAGGTTTAACGTCCCTTTAAGTAAATCTTTAAATAGCATACATTGGGACATGTAAAACACAGAGAATTAATGGAGAATAGATGGAGAACGTTTTAAACCTTGTTAAATAAATATACATATCAACACATACCGCAATGTGTTAATAGAAATCAGGAAAACATGATTGATTGCAAAGCATTTTATGACAAACCCTTAAAGTTTTTTATGTATATAAATGGCAACAAAATATAAGAAGAAAAAATATCGGTATGTTAAAATGTGAAACGGGAAGCCTTATTAATAGTGACCCAGAGAAGGCTATGGGACTAAACCATGTCTTTTCTTCAGTATACACAAGAGAGGAACCAATGATACATTGAAACAAACAAGAATAAAAACCCATACCAATAACTGTGTTATCTCTAGATCACTGGTTTTTAAACCTATCCTCAGGCCTCCTTAACAGGCCAGATTTTCAGGATTATCTTGGGTGAGAGCAAGTAAAATAATCATGTTACTGATCAGCTGATTATTTCACCTGTGCTTTAGTTCAGATATCATCAAATTCTGGCCTTTAAGTGAGGCCTGAGGACAGGTTTGACAACCAGTGCTCTAGATCATATCAGGAAAATTAAATGGAAAATATCAAGGTAAATATAACTCCAGGTTCAGATGGAATACATACAATGGTTCTAAGGGAATTTAGCACCGTTACAGCCAAGCCAAAGCTCTACTCTAATTTTTCAAAACTCATTGTCTTCATAGTAGCTGTTATAAAGTTGATGTGGTGCCACATTTTTAAAAAGGCAAGCAGAGCTGATGCTGAAATGATTATAAAGGATTATATTCAAAAGTAAAATCAGAAAAACAAGATTATGAGTTCAAATCAGCATGGTTTTATGAGGAATAGATGTAAAACTAACCTAATTAGATGCTATGATGAAGTAAGAAATAACACAGACAAAGGGGAATTAGTTGATGTGTCTCCTTGGTAAGACCTCCCCTTGAGTATAGGGTGTAATTTTGGGAACTCATTTTAAAAAAAGGACATTGCAGAATTAGAAAATGTGCAGAGGATTATGAGGAGAGATTAGCCAAATTGGGTCTGTTTTATCTAGAAAAAGGCTCTTGAGAGATTATATGATTACTTTATATAAATATATTAATGGTCCATGTACAGAGCTGGTGGAAGCTCTGTTTATTCCAAGACAATTGTTTGTGATAAGACATCACAATTTAAGGCTAGAGGAAAGGAGATTTAGGGCCAAATTTCTAAAGCTGTGAGATGCATCTTTTTTTCTCTTCGGCGCAGGCTTGCATAAGCGAGCCTGCAGCCGATAGTTAAGAAGCAACTGTCATTGGACTGCTGCTTCCTAACCTACACACCAGCTCTGAGTTGGCAGACCAAAATCACCCAGACAAGTCTGGCCGGGGTGATTGACAGCCTCTGCTAGCACGATTGGCCGTGCGCTAGCAATGTGGGCAGCGTATTGCTGCCTGTTGCTGATTGTTGGCCGTGATACTGGGTGGACAGGTTCGCTGGCGATGGCGGCCATTATCTCAAGCAACGTAAATGTTTGTATCACTGTAAGAGGAATTAAATTCTAGAACCCCTTGCCTAAAGAGGTAGTGAATGTCAATAAATTAGAGCATCACTTCTCACCACTACATAAGGAGAAGGCTTAAGGCTCATTTTGGGCCTAGGCTCTCTGATCTAAGTAGCTCTCTGTTACAAGTAGCAAGAGTTAGCACACTGGAGCAATATTCACGATTCTAATCCTACTTCATCTCATCTTTCTACAGGTAGGTCTCCCTGCTTCTGCCTAACTGACTGCTTTTAAATGCCCCTTTAATTTCTGCTAGACTCCTCTGGTATGTCTCCCTGCTTCTGCCTAACTGACTGCTTTTAAACGCCCCTTTAATTTCTGCTAGACTCCTCTGGTATGTCTCCCTACTTCTGCCTAACTGACTGCTTTTAAATGCCCCTTTAATTTCTGCTAGACTACTCTGGTATGTCTCCCTACTTCTGCCTAACTGACTGCTTTTAAATGCCCCTTTAATTTCTGCTAGACTCCTCTGGTATGTCTCCCTGCTTCTGCCTAACTGACTGCTTTTAAACGCCCCTTTAATTTCTGCTAGACTCCTCTGGTATGTCTCCCTGCTTCTGCCTAACTGACTGCTTTTAAACGCCCCTTTAATTTCTGCTAGACTCCTCTGGTAACCATTTCCTCTGTCTCCATTTTGTCTACCTGTAATAATTTTATCTTATATTGTTTAAAACTTTTTCAGACTTTCACCCCACCCCCTCTCTAATTTGCAAGTGTGTAATTCCTGCTAGCTAAAACTGCCTGTAACAGCTGGCTAGAATCATTTCATCACTTCTCACCACTACATATGGAGAAGGCTTAAGGTTCATTTAGGGCCTAGGCTCTCTGATTCTAAGTAGCTCTCTGTTACAAGTAGCAAGAGTTAGCACACTGCACCAATATTCACGATTCTAATCCTATTTCATCTCATCTCTCTACAGGTTTGTCTCCCTGCTTCTGCCTAACTGACTGCTTTTAAACGCCCCTTTAATTTCTGCTAGACTCCTCTGGTATGTCTCCCTGCTTCTGCCTAACTGACTGCTTTTAAACGCCCCTTTAATTTCTGCTAGACTCCTCTGGTATGTCTCCCTGCTTCTGCCTAACTGACTGCTTTTAAACACCCCTTTAATTTCTGCTAGACTCCTCTGGTAACCATTTCTTCAGTCTCCATTTTGTCTACCTGTAATCATTTATCTTATATTGTCTAAAACTTATTCAGCCTTTCACCCCACCCCCTCTCTAATTTGCAAGTGTGTAATTCCTGCTAGCTAAAACTGCCTGTAACAGCTGGCTAGAATCATTTCATCACTTCTCACCACTACATATGGAGAAGGCTTAAGGCTCATTTTGGGCCTAGGCTCTCTGATCTAAGTAGCTCTCTGTTACAAGTAGCAAGAGTTAGCACACTGGAGCAATATTCATGATTCTAATCCTATTTCATCTCATCTCTCTACAGGTATGTCTCCCTGCTTCTGCCTAACTGACTGCTTTTAAATGCCCCTTTAATTTCTGCTAGACTCCTCTGGTATGTCTCCCTGCTTCTGCCTAACTGACTGCTTTTAAACGCCCCTTTAATTTCTGCTAGACACCTCTGGTATGTCTCCCTGCTTCTGCCTAACTGACTGCTTTTAAACGCCCCTTTAATTTCTGCTAGACTTCTCTGGTATGTCTCCCTGCTTCTGCCTAACTGACTGCTTTTAAACGCCCCTTTAATTTCTGCTAGACTCCTCTGGTATGTCTCCCAGCTTCTGCCTAACTGACTGCTTTTAAACGCCCCTTTAATTTCTGCTAGACTCCTCTGGTAACCATTTCCTCTTTCTCCATTTTGTCTACCTGTAATAATTTTATCTTATATTGTTTAAAACTTTTTCAGACTTTCACCCCACCCCCTCTCTAATTTGCAAGTGTGTAATTCCTGCTAGCTAAAACTGCCTGTAACAGCTGGCTAGAATCATTTCATCACTTCTCACCACTACATATGGAGAAGGCTTAAGGTTCATTTTGGGCCTAGGCTCTCTGATTCTAAGTAGCACTCTGTTACAAGTAGCAAGAGTTAGCACACTGGACCAATATTCACGATTCTAATCCTATTTCATCTCATCTCTCTACAGGTATGTCTCCCTGCTTCTGCCTAACTGACTGCTTTTAACGCCCCTTTAATTTCTGCTAGACTCCTCTGGTATGTCTCCCTGCTTCTGCCTAACTGACTGCTTTTAAACGCCCCTTTAATTTCTGCTAGACTCCTCTGGTATGTCTCCCAGCTTCTGCCTAACTGACTGCTTTTAAACGCCCCTTTAATTTCTGCTAGACTCCTCTGGTAACCATTTCCTCAGTCTCCATTTTGTCTACCTGTAATCATTTTATCTTATATTGTCTAAAACTTATTCAGCCTTTCACCCCACCCCCTCTCTAATTTGCAAGTGTGTAATTCCTGCTAGCTAAAACTGCTTGTAACAGCTGGCTAGAATTATTTCATCACTTCTAACCACTACATATGGAGAAGGCTTAAGGCTCATTTTGGGCCTAGGCTCTCTGATCTAAGTAGCTCTCTGTTACAAGTAGCAAGAGTTAGCACACTGGAGTTGAAAACTGGAGGTTGAAACTGCAGACCAACTAACAGGTAAACTTAATAACTATACTTCTACACAATGCTCTCTATGCCTTTTCTGCTCTCTCTGTCTTCCCTTCTCCTAAAAATCACTGCATGTCCCTACAACAACAATCTCCACACTATCCATATCTCCCCCTCCATTCTCTCATCCCCTATGCTGTCCTTTCATGAACTACTTTGTTTCCTTAGAAACACTTCCCCCTCTAACTCTCCTGTGTCTAATCATTCCCGCTCCTACAAATCTCACTCTCACCTTCTGTCTCTCTCACTGCTACTACTGCTTGCTGCTGGTGATGTCTCTCCTAACCCTGGCCCTGCAACAATCGTCACACTTTTACACTCTTGCTCCATCTCCCACTGCAAAAATCCTAGGTCACGCAATACCAACAATCTCATCTCAATTAACACACAGCGCCTAACCCCTCCCTTTTCTTGTGCCCTCTGGAATGCTCGCTCCGTTTGTAACAAGCTTACAACGGTTCACGACCTGTTTGTTTCCAATGCTTTCAACCTCTTAGCTATTACTGAAACCTGGCTATCTTCCTCTGACACTGCTTCCATTGCTGCTCTCACACAAGGTGGTCTTCACTTTAGCCACACACCTAGGCCAGGTGAGAGACACGGTGGCGGTGTTGGCATCTTACTCTCCCCCTCCTGTTCCTATCGGTACCTATCCCCATTTCCATTTCTCTCCTTTTCTTCCTTTGAAGTCCACTGCATTCGCCTGTTCTCCCCTCTCTCTCTCAGAGTGGCAGTTGGGACCAACTTCCCAATTCCTTGACAACTTTGCTGCCTGGCTTCCTTACTTTCTCTCCACAAATACACCTGCTCTAATCCTAGGGGACTTCAACATCCTTATTGACAACCCATCTGCCCCTGCTGCCTCTAAACTTCTCTCACTCACTAACTCCTTCAGCCTCTCACAATCCACCCTATTCCCTACCCACCGCGATACACACTCAATAGATCTGGTATTCTCCTATCTCTGCTCTCTCTCTAATGTTGCATGTCGCCCATTTCCCATCTCAGACCACCATCTGCTCACCTTTAATCCTAATATAGATACTAAACCTACTTCCCCCTCTCGCCCCCTCACCAGCAGAAATCTGCACACTGTGGACGCTCCCCAACTCTCCAATCTTATTCAACTACGCCTCCCCCACACTTCCACGATATCCTGCCCTGACCTTGCTATAACCCACTATAACAATTCTCTCTCTGCTGCACTTGACACTCTCGCTCCACCCCAACCTCGCAAAGCCCCACGTCGTCAGCTCCAACCCTGGCACTCCCAACAAACTCGTTACCTACAAAAATGCTCCCGCACTGCTGAGCGTGTCTGGAGGAAATCCCGCTCTGAACATGATTTTATGCACTATAAGTTCATTCTCTACTCTTACACCTATGCCCTTCGCTTAGCTAAGCAAACCTACTTCTCCTCTCTTATATCCACTCACTCCTCAAACCCTAAAAGGCTCTTCTCTATTTTCCACTCTCTCCTCTACCCACCTGCACCACCCCCCTCATCTGCATTCAGTGCTCAAGACCTCGCTGACTATTTTCTCAATAAAGCACTTGCAATCCGAGGGAACATCCCAACACAAACCTGCAATCTTCCAACTCCGCTCCCAGTCGCCCCCTCTGCCACTCTCTGCACCCTCCTCCCAACCACTGAGAGTGAAGTGGCTTCCCTTTTGTCTTCCTCACACCTCACTACCTGCCCACTTGACCCTATTCCTTCACATCTAATCCCTCCTCTGTCTACCACCCTCACTCCGGCTCTTACTCACATATTTAACCTATCCCTTTCTACAGGCTCATTCCCTGCCTCCTTCAAACATGCGAAGGTCACCCCCATCCTCAAAAAACCCTCCCTCGACCCTAACTCCCCTGCAAACTACCGCCCCATATCACTGCTCCCACTAGCTTCAAAACTCCTTGAAAAACTAGTTTTCAATCGCCTAACCCACTTCCTGTCCTCAAACTCATTGCTCAACCCCCTACAATCTGGCTTCCGTCCCCAACACTCAACTAAAACTGCAATCACCAAGGTTACTAACGATCTCCTTTCTGCTAAAAACAAAGGCTACTACTCTATACTCATCTTACTTGACCTATCTGCTGCCTTTGACACTGTTGACCATCCCCTTCTCCTACATTCTCTCAGTTCTCTTGGTCTCTGTGACACTGCCCTCTCCTGGATTCACTCTTATCTCTCTAACAGATCCTTCTCAGTCTCTTTTGCTGGTGACTCCTCCTCTCTATTGTCCCTGTCTGTTGGAGTACCTCAAGGCTCTGTCCTGGGTCCTCTATTCTTCTCTATCTACACTTCTTCACTGGGTAAACTTATCAACAGCTATGGCTTCAGCTATCACCTCTATGCTGATGATTACCAGATCTACCTTTCCACCCTGCACTCTCTCCTTCTGTCAACTCTCACATCAGCGACTGCTTATCTGGCATTTCCTCCTGGATGGCCTCTCGCCACCTAAAAATAAATATGTCCAAGACCGAACTACTTCTAATTCCCCCCTCTAGCTCCACTCCAGTCTCTAATTTTTCTATCACTGTTGGCGGCACCATTATCTCCCCATCACCCCAAGTCCGCTGCTTCGGAGTCACGCTTGACTCAAATCTGTCCTTCATTCCTCACATCCAACTGCTCTCTTCATCCTGCCGCAACCACCTACGCAATATCTCCAAAATGTGCCCGTTTCTGAGTGCTGAAACTACCAAACAGCTCATCCACTCCCTGGTAATTTCCCGACTTGACTACTGTAAGAACTTACTAACTGGCCTCCCTCTCTCCTGCCTCTCTCCCCTCCAATCCGTCCTAAATGCATCTGCCAGACTAATCCACCTCTCTCAACGCTCTGTTTCTGCTGCGCCTCTCTGTGAGTCCCTTCACTGGCTCCCCATTCACAACAGAGTTAAATTCAAAATTCTCACCCTGACCTACAAAGCCCTCACCAATGCTGCCCCACCCTACCTGTCCTCACTTATCAACAAATATACTCCTGCCCGTCCCCTAAGATCCAACAACGACCTGCTTCTTGCGTCCTCTATCATCTCCTCCTCTCATTCTAGACTACAGGACTTCTCTCATGCGGCACCAACCCTCTGGAACGCACTTCCTCGAGATGTCAGACTTGCCCCTAACCTCTCCTCCTTTAAACGTTCCCTAAAGACCTTTCTGTTCAGGGAAGCTTATCAACCGACTTATTAACAAACTAACTTCAATTAACTAATTAACAGTTGCCCTCTATCTCCTCACTAATATCATTCTCACCTCTGCAGTCCCCACCTCCTGTTTCCAATCCTCCTACCCATCTAGATTGTAAGTTCCCACGGGAACAGGGCCCTCAATTCCCCCTGTATTTGTCTGTAAAATTTTGTGTCTTATCGTATTGTTTCTCCACTGTACTGTTATCCTTGTACCCATGGGCAGCGCTGCGGAATCTGTCGGCGCTTTATAAATAAAGAATAATAAAATAATAAATAATTTATAAATGTCTTAGATACATTTCTGGCTAGAAATATAATTCAGTGATGTGATTGATAGAGTAAAATGGGTCAGCTTTTTAATTGTATTAATGTAAGTTTCTTTTGCAAGATGTACCGAGTCCACGGATTCATCCTAACTTGTGGGATATTGTCCTTCCTGACAGGAAGTAGCAAAGAGAGCACCACAGCAGAGCTGTCTATATAGCTCCCCCCTTAACTCCACCCCCCAGTCATTCTCTTTTCTGGCTCTAAGCAGGAAGGGTAAAGAGAAGAGGTGTTAAACTGCTAGTTTTTATTTTATCTTCAATTAAGAGTTTGTTATTTTAAATGGTACCGGTGTTGTACTATTTACTCTCAGGCAGGACATAGATGAAGATTTCTGCCTGGAGGATGATGATCTTAGCATTTGTAACTAAGGTCCACTGCTGTTCCCACATGAGCTGAGGAGTACAGGAAAACTTCAGTGTGAGGAACGATTTCTTGCTATACAGCAATGAGGTATGTTCAGTCATTTTTTCTGCAGAGACTGTGTTAACTCAGAAAGGCTGACAGTATCCCCATTAGGGGAAGGGTAAGCAGTAATCCTAGTTAATAAGGGGCAATACTAGCTTACATAATGGGCTAATTTCATGGGCACTCAGTTTGATGTTATATTTGCAAACGTTTGTGTGTCTGGGAGTAAAACGTTTTTTATTTTTTATGTTGGGACATCTGTTGAGGGTTAATTTGGCTTATTTAAGGGTTTTTATAATCCACATGGTCTACAAACAGGGCTTTATGGATTTGGTTTAGGCCCCAGCAACATCGAGTGAGATGTGCGGGGCCTATTTTCGCTCCTCAGTTGCGCATCTAGTTATACAGACAGGCAGCAAGCAGCATCTCCAGAGGTCCTGGTACTCTCCTGGAGCCTAAAAGAAGCTTTATTCTCATATTTTCATCCCTTAAGGGCAGGTAGGCGCCACAGCAGGTGCTGTGGCAAGGTGCTGACAGGGTTTTTTTTACCGGTTTTTGGTATTATCAATCTGGTTTGCTCATTTTGGGGTTTATTGCCTATTTACTTGGGGTGCAATCTTTCTAAAGCTTTGTGGGTACACTGTTAAAATTTCAGAAACTTTGAAGCAATTTTAACCTGTTTGCAGTTTGTGTATGCCTTTTTTTCTCTTAAAGGCACAGTACCGTTTTTGAAAATTGAGTTTTTTTTTTCATTAAAAAAAGCGTTTTCCAGGCCTGCTTGTCTCATTACTAGCCTGTTCAACATGTCTGACATTGAGGGAACTCATTGTTCAATTTGTTTAGAAGCCATTGTGGAACCCCCTCTTAGAATGTGTCCCACTTGTTTGATATGTCTATAACTTGCAGTCAGCATATTTTGAGTTTGGCAATGGATGATTCTCAGACAGAAGGAAATCAGGTTTTGCCATCTAGTTCTCCCCAAGTGTCACAACCAATAACGCCCGCACAAGTGACGCCAAGTACTTCTAGTGCTTCTAATTCTTTCACCTTGCAAGATATGGCCTCAGTTATGAATACTACCCTTACAGAGGTTTTATCTAAACTACCAGGGTTGCAAGGGAAGCGCAGTAGCTCTGGGTTAAGAACAAATGCTGAGCCTTCTGAAGCTTTAGTTGCCGTATCCGATACTCCCTCACAATGTTCTGAGGTAGGGATGAGGGATTTGCTATCTGAGGGAGAGATCTCTGATTCAGGAAGGTTACTACCTTAGACAGATTCAGATATGACGGCATTTAAGTTTAAGCTAGAACACCTCCGTTTATTGCTCAGGGAGGTTTTAGCGACTCTGGATGATTGTGACCCTATTGTAGTTCCAGAGAAAATGTGTAAAATGGACAAATATCTAGAGGTTCCTGTTTACACTGATGTTTTTCCAGTCCCTAAGAGGATTTCGGACATTGTTACTAAGGAGTGGGATAGACCAGGTATTCCGTTCGCTCCCCCTCCTATTTTTAAGAAAATGTTTCCCATATCTGACACCATGAGGGACTCATGGCAGATGGTCCCTAAGGTGGAGGGAGCTATTTCTACTCTGGCTAAGCGTACAACTATACCTATTGAAGACAATTGTGCTTTCATTGATCCTATGGATAAAAAATTAGATGGTCTCCTAAAGAAAATTTTTGTTCATCAAGGTTTTCTTCTTCAACCTATAGCGTGCATTGTTCCTGTAACCACTGCAGCTGCCTTTTGGTTTGAGGCTCTAGAAGAGGAGCTTCAAGTGGAGACCCCACTAGATGATATTCTGGACAGAATTAAGGCTCTTAAGCTAGTTAATTCTTTTATTGCAGACACCGCTTTTCATCTCGCTAAGTTAGCTGCAAAGAATTCACGTTTTCCCATTTAAGCGCATAGAGCGTTATGGCTTAAGTCCTGGTAGGCTGATGTGTCATCTAAATCTAAGCTTTTGACCATCCCTTTCAAAGGTAAGACCCTATTCGGGCCTGCTCTGAAAGAGATCATTTCGGACATCACTGGGGGGAAGGGTCATGCCCTCCCTCAAGATAAGTCGAATAAGACGAGGACCAAACAAAATAATTTTCGTTCCTTTCGAAACTTCAAGGGTGGTCCCGCTTCCTCTTCCCCAGCTGCAAAGCAAGAGAGGAACTTTGCTCAATCCAAACCAACCTGGAGACCTAAGCATGCTTGGAACAAGGGTAAACAGGACAAAAAGCCTGCTGCTGCCACTAAGACAGCATGAAGGGGTAGCCCCCGATCCGGGACCAGATCTAGTAGGGTGCAGACTCTCTCTCTTTGCTCAGGCCTGGGCAAGAGACGTTCAGGACTCCTGGGCCGTAGAAATTGTAACAATCTTTTTGTGGTTCCCAACAAAGAGGGAACCTTCAGACCAATTCTAGATCTCAAGATCCTAAACCAATTCCTAAGAGTTCAATCCTTCAAGATGGAGACCATTCGGACTATTTTACCAATGATCCAGGAGGGTCAATATATGACCACCGTGGATTTAAAGGATGCGTATCTACACGTTCCTATCCACAAAGATCATCACCAATTCCTAAGGTTTGCCTTTCTGGACAGGCATTACCAGTTTGTGGCTCTTTCCTTCGGGTTGGCCACGGCGCCAAGAATCTTCACAAAAGTGCTAGGGTTCCTGCTTGCAGTCCTATGGCCACGGGGCATTGCAGTGGCGCCTTATCTAGACGACATCTTAATTAATTTAAGCATCAACTTGGGGTGCAGTCTGGAATTCCCTGAAAGCGCAGGGTTTGTGGACTCAGGAGGAGACCATCCTCCCAATAAATATTCTGGAATTAAGAGCGATATTCAATGCTCTTCAGGCGTGGCCTCAGCTGGCTTCGGCTGGTTTCATCAGGTTTCAGTCGGACAACATCACGACTGTAGCTTATATCAATCATCAGGGGGGAACAAGGAGTTCCTTGGCGATGATAGAAGTTTCCAGGATAATCCGATGGGCAGAGACTCACTCTTGCCATCTATCAGCGATCTATATCCCAGGAGTAGAGAACTGGGAGGCAGATTTTCTAAGTCTTCAGACTTTTCATCCGGGGGAGTGGGAGCTCCATCTGGAGGTGTTTGCTCAACTGGTTCAGCTATGGGGCACACCAGAATTGGATCTGATGGCGTCTTGTCAGAACACCAAGCTTCCTTGTTACGGATCCAGGTCCAGGGATCCCCAGGAAGTACTGATAGATGCTCTAGCAGTACCCTGGTCGTTCAACCTGGCTTACATGTTTCCATCTTTCCCTCTCTTTCCGCGTCTGATTGCCAGAATCAAACAGGAGAGGGCTTCAGTGATTAGCCACGCAGGACTTGGTATGCAGACCTGGTGGACATGTCATCTCTGCCACCATGGACTCTGCCACTGCGACGGGACCTTCTGATTCAGGGTCCGTTCAAGCATCCAAATTTAATTTCTCTGCAACTGACTGCTTGGAGATTGAACGCTTGATTTTATCAAAGCGGGGTTTCTCTGAGTCGGTCATAAATACCTTGATTCAGGCTCGAAAGCCTGTCACCAGGAAAATCTATCATAAGATATGGCGTAAATATCTTTTTTGGTGCGAATCCAAAGGCTACTCATGGAGTAAGATCAGGATTCCTAGATTTTGTCCTTTCTTCAAGAAGGATTGGAGAAAGGATTGTCAGCTAGTTCCTTAAAGGGACAGATATCTGCTTTGTCTATCCTATTACACAAGCGTCTGGCTGATGTCCCAGACGTTTGGGCTTTTTGTCAGGCTTTAGTTAGAATCAAGCCTGCATTTAAACCTGTTGCTCCGCCATGGAGTCTAAATTTAGTTCTTAATGTTCTTGAAGGGGTTCAGTTTGAACCTATGCATTCCATAGATATTAAGCTTCTATCTTGGAAAGTTCTGTTTTTAGTTGCTTTCTCTTCAGCTCGAAGAGTTTCTGAGCTATCTTCATTACAGTGTGACTCCCCTTATCTTGTTTTCCATGCTGCTAAGGTTGTTTCTAACAGCAATATCAATCAGGAAATTGTTGTTCCTTCTCTATGTCCTAATCCTTCTTCTAAGAAGGAACGTGTGTTGCACAACTTGGACATGGTTCGTGCCTTGAAGTTTTATTTGCAGGCAACCAAAGATTTTCGCCAATCTTCTTCTTTGTTTGTTGTCTATGCTGGAAAGCGTAGAGGTCAAAAGGCTATGGCTACCTCTCTTTCCTTTTGGCTGAAAAGCATCATCCGTTTGGCTTATGAGACTGTTGGACAGCAGCCTCCTGAAAGAATTACAGCTCACTCCACTAGAGCGGTGGCTTCCACATGGGCTTTTAAAAATGATGCTTTTGTTGAACAGATTTGTAAGGCTGTGACTTGGTCTTCATACCTTTTCCAAATTTTACAAATTTGATACTTTTGCTTCTTCAGAGGCTATTTTTGGGAGAAAGGTTTTGCAGGCAGTGGTGCCTTCCGTTTAGGTTCGTGTCTTGTCCCTCCCTTCATCCGTGTCCTAAAGCTTTGGTATTGGTATCCCACAAGTAAGGATGAATTCGTGGACTCGTTACATCTTGCAAAAGAAAAGAAAAATTTATGCTTACCTGATAAATTTCTTTCTTTTGCGATGTACCGAGTCCACGGCCTGCCCTGTCTATTCAAGACAGATAGTATTTTTTTTATGTAAACTTCAGTCACCTCTGCACCTTATAGTTTCTCCTTTTCTTCCTTGGCCTTTGTTCGAATGACTGGGGGGTGGAGTTAAGGGGGGAGCTATATAGACAGCTCTGCTGTGGTGCTCTCTTTGCTACTTCCTGTCAGGAAGGACAATATCCCACAAGTTAGGATGAATCCGTGGACTCTGTACATCGCAAAAGAAAGAAATTTATCAGGTAAGCATAAATCTTGTTTTTATAGAAAAAATTATTATTAAAATTAAGTAGGGCCTGTATAGGTTGAAATCAGTGAATAAAGGTTCCGTTAAATGACATCATCCAAGATAGTGTCCCTTCAATTCTGATTGGCTGATAGAATTCTATCAGTCAATCAGAATTAAGGTAGGAAAAATCCTATTGGCTGATGCAATCAGCCAATAGAATTGAGCTTGCATTCTATTGGCTGATTTGAACAGCCAATAGAATGCAAGCTCAATCATATTGGCTGATTGGATCAGCCAATAGGATTGAACTTCAATTCTATTGGCTGATTGCATCAGTCAATAAGATTTTTCCTACCTTTATTCCTATTGGCTGATAGAATTCTATCAGCCAATCGGAATTGAAGGGACGCCATCTTGGATAACGTCATTTAAAGGAACCTTCATTCTTCATTAGGACTTCGTTGGAAGAGGATGCTCCGTGTCGGCTGGATTGAAGATGGACCCGCTCCACGCCGGAAGGATGAAGATAGAAGATGCCTCCTGGATGAAGACTTCTGCCGTCTGGAGGACCTCTTCTGCCCAGATCGGATGAAGACTTCTGTCGTCTGGAGGATCACTTCTGCCCAGCTTCTTGGAGGACTTCGGCCCAGCTGGGTGAAGACGTCTCAAGGTAGGGTGATCTTCAAGGGGTTAGTGTTAGGTTTTTTTAAGGGGGGATTGGGTGGGTTTTATTGTAGGGTTGGGTGTGTGGGTGATGGGTTTTAATATTGGGGGGTATTGTATTTTTTTTACAGGTAAAAGAACTGATTACTTTGGGGCAATATCCTGCAAAAGGCCCTTTTAAGGGCTATTTGTAATTTAGTATAGGGTAGGGATTTTTTTTATTTTGGGGGGCTTTTTTATTTTATTAGGGGGATTATATTAGGTGTAATTAGTTTAAAAATTTGTAATTTCTTTTTTATTTTCTGTAATTTAGTGATTGTTATTTTTTTTGTAATTTAGTTTATTTAATTTAATTGTAATTAATTGTAGTTAGTTTAGGTAATTAATTTAATTATAGTGTAGTGTTAGGTGTAATTGTAACTAAGGTTAGGGTTTATTTCACAGGTAAATTTGTATTTATTTTAACTAGGTAGTTATTAAATAGTTAATAACTATTTAATAACTATTCTACCTAGTTAAAATAAATACAAAGTTGCCTGTAAAATAAAAATAAACCCTGAGATAGCTACAATGTAACTATTAGTTATATTGTAGCTAGCTTAGGGTTTATTTTACAGGTAAGTATTTAGTTTTAAATAGGAATAATTTAATTAATTGTAGTAATTTTATTTAGATTTATTTAAATTATATTTAAGCTAGGGGGTGTTAGGGTTAGACTTAGATTTAGGGGTTAATAACTTTATTATAGTGGCGGCGACGTTGGCGGCGGCAGATTAGGGGTTAATAAATATAATGTAGGTGTCGGCAATGTTGGGGGCAGCAGATTAGGGGTTCATTAGTATAATGTAGTTGGCGGCGGTGTCCGGAGTGGTAGATTAGGGGTTAATAATATAATGCAGGTGTCGGCGATGTCTGGGTTGGCAGATTAGGGGTTAATAAGTGTTAGATTAGGGGTGTTTAGACTCGGGGTTCATGTTAGGGTGTTAGGTGCAGACATAAAATGTATTTCCCCATAGGAAATAATAGGGCTGCGTTAGGAGCTGAACGCTGCTTTTTTGCAGGTGTTAGGTTTTTTTCAGCCGAATCTGCCCCATTGTTTCCTATGGGGAAATCGTGCACGAGCATGTTCAGCCAGTTTACCGCTGCCGTAAGCAGCGCTGGTATTGAGGTGAGATGTGGAGCTAAATTTTGCTCAACGCTCACTCTTTAGAGGCTAACACCGGGTTGAAAAAAACCTGTAATACCAGCATTGTTTGTAGGTGAGTGGTGAGCTGGAACTGAGCGTTGACTGCAACATGACTGCAACACACTTCAAAAAAGTTTGGACTGTCGACTGTTTACCATTGTGTAACATCACCTTTTTTTTTAATAACACTTATTATTTGGGTACTGAAGACACCATTTGGTTAAGTTTAGCAAGTGGAATTTCCCCTTAATCATCCATTATGCATGTTGTACGCTATGCAACTGTACGGGACCTTCATGGCCTTATTTTGCACTTCATAATGCACCACACATTCTCAATCGGAGACAGGTCAGGACTGTAGACAGGCCATGCTAGCACCAACACTCTCTGTTTACGCAACCATGTGCTTGTAATCCAGGCAGAATGTGGTTTGGCGTTGTCCTTCTGGAAAATGCAGGGACGTCCCTGGAAAAGACAACATCTGGATGGCAGCAAAATGTATACATATCTTTCTGCATTAATGGTGCCTTAACAGATGTGCAAGTTACCCATGCCATGGGAACTGATACACCCCGATACCATAACAGATGCTGACATTTGGACCTGACACTGATAACAGCTTGGATGGTCCTTTCCTCTTTGGCCTGAAGAACACGACAGCTGTTTTTTTCCAAAAACTATTTGAAATGTTGACTAGTCAGACCACAAAACACTATTCCACTGTTCTACAGTCCATCTCAGACTGAGCCCAGTGAAGTCGGTGGTGCTTCTGGACAGTGTTGATGTATGGCTTCTGCTTTGCATAGTAAAGCCTTAACTTGCATTTGTGGATGCAGCAGTGAATGGTGTTGACTGACAAAGGTTTACCAAAGTATTCTCATGCCTATGTCAGGATATCCATTACAGACATGTGACAGATTTTGAGACAGTGAGGTCTGAGGGATTGGAGATCACACGCATTCAGAAAAGGTTTTCAGCCTTGCCCTTTACGCACCGAAATTTGAACCGGATTGCTTGAATCTTTTAATTATATTATGCACTTTAGAAGGTGAAATGCCCAATATCCTACTGATTTTTCATTGGGTAATGGTGTTCTCAAAGTGTTGGTTTCTTCACTGACGCATCTGTTGGCATATTGGTGAGCCTTGAGCCATCCTTGGTCTTGAAGGACTAGGCCTTTTTTGGAGGCTCCATGTATAGTATGATTACACAATTGCCTGACCTGTTTCCCATCACCTTCTTGTTTCAACTTATCACATTGCTATTAGTCCTAAATTTCCCCGTCCCAATTTTTTGGAACATTTTGCAATCATCAGATTTGAAATGAGTGTATATTTTCAAATATATATTACATTCACAAAGTAAAACATCAAATAATGTGTCAATAATGTGTTTTCAATATAGTACAGGGCGGGGTGAATTGAATTTTCAAATCACCCTTTTTGTTTATTTTTTTGCATTTTCCATACTGTCCCAATTTTTTTGGAACTGGGGTTGTATGTACTGTGTATATTATATATACTGTTTATATGTGTGTGTGTGTATATATATATATATATATATATATATATATATAAACAAGACAACAGGAATACTGCACCCGGTCTCCAGACCCAAAGGTAAGCTGCCAAACTGTGTGCCCATATAGGATCCTCAATGTCCAAAAAAAATAATTTCAGGAACTCTCCAATGTAAAAGCAAAAAGAAACTTTATTGTTGCTCCATCAATAACGGCTTGATATACATTTCACACATGTATATGGTCAAGACAGGTCAAACATGTTTCGTTTGTTTCATATGTGTTACTTCCTCAGATCAGGATCCCAATAATTTAAAGCAACCAAAATGATTACTTACTCCGAATATATATATATATATATATATCAGCAAAATAAAGCAGGCACTCTCCGTTTAACTTTATCATTTAATGGTAAACGTTTTCGGGGTCTCCCCCGTCCTCAGACCACTTACAGATATACAATAACACACATCTTAAATAGCTACTCACCCTCACCGTGTCAAATCGCCATCAGACTCCCAGCTTCCGTGTAGCGCAACTGCGCATGCGCGCCCGGAACTAAGGAGAGCCGACAGAGACCAACTACCAGCCACTAAAAGCAAAAGTGAAAATCAACATCACACAGAATAATGCAGCAGTGCAGACCGCTAACTACAAATAGTACTATGATGTAAACTGATATTACTACCCTATACTAGGCTTATTGTAATATACACAGATCTACCCCCCAAGCTTTATTTGAACATTATATCTTCAAATGTTTAACATCAACTGATATCATATGTTCTGATCTATGCACAACATTATACATGAACATATTGCCATTTTACCATAAAGGGGATATTATTATATTATTATATTTACACAGAGGGGATATCAGTGCTAGATAGCATTACTCTTCATGTATTACACTCATGCCCCCCTGTGAATGTTACTTTACCACAGAGCACCCCACCATATCCTCTTTACTATTTGATAGTCATCCTCAGTTACACGGATGCTTAACTATCAGTGGGGAACCCAGCCGTAAAGATAATCACCTGCATTACAATTTAACTGCATATATTCAATCCAGCCATGGACGTACCAAATCATATTAGCTTAAGCTCTCATCTTACTGTGAAGGAGGCAGTGGGCATACATCCACTACAAGTTTTACAAGAAACATTGGTAATCCAAATGGACATTCAGCCCCTTTGGGTACATAGTCTCCAGGTTAAAAATCCACTGAGACTCCCGTTGTAGTAGACGCCTGCCCCTGTCACCCCCCCTAGGATTGCGTGGAACGTGGTCTATGATGATATACCGAAGGTCAGATACAGCATGACCACTGGTACTGAAGTGGCGAGCCACCGGTTGATCTGAATCACCATCCTTAATTGCCAGCCGAATCGCTGACCGGTGGTTCGCCATCCTCGTCCTGTGATCATCCTGGGTCTTACCTACGTAAAATTTACCACACGGACAGTGTAGTAAGTAAACAATATACGTGGTTGTGCAAGTCACCCTGTGCAGGATTTGATATTTTTTATTAGACCATGGATGTTGAAGCGTGCTACTCTGGGTTAACCCACCACAGGTAGTGCAACCACTGCAACGGAAGCAACTTTTTTTCGTGGTTTTTAACCATGTACTAGGCATATAACTGTCACTATTGTCAGGTCTCAAGAGCATATCTTTCAGTGATCTTCCACGTTTGAACCCAACCAAAGGTGACACACAGGATGCAAAGGGTAGTGTTTTGTCACTCTCCAAAATGTCCCAATGTTCCCTCAAAATATTGGAGAACTGTAGCTTTTCAGGTGAAAAGATGGTGGTAAAGATCATCTTCTTCTCACTCTTATCCCTCTCCATCTTAGTGAGTGCCTGTTCCTGTGTAAGCCCTGATGCTTCAATCAGTGATTCGTCAAGATGCTTAGAACCATATCCACGGTCCATGAATTTCTTATACATCTCCTGTAGTTGCTGTTCCTTCCTTTCCTGGTTACTATTATTGCGTACCACTCGCTTAAACTGTGACCTTGCCAGTGATTTTTTCAAACTAGGAGGATGGCAGCTTGTAGCATCCAATAATGAGTTCCTGTCAGTTTCCTTATAATATAAGGTTGTGCTGATGCCTGTGTTTTCCTTAAAGATCCTTAAATCCAGGAAGTCGATGGTATGTACATCATAGGTCATCTTCAACTGTATATGTGGATTCACCTTGTTTACTTCTGCATACCACACCAGTAACTCATCCTCTGTACCACACCAGATAAGGAAGAGATCATCTATATAACGTCGGTATAACCGTATTCTGTGATCTCCAAAGGCAGTAGTGGCAACCGTTTCGAAGTGGGCCATAAACAGATTCGCATAAGATGGGGCCACATTGGACCCCATCGCTGTTCCTGAAATCTGTAAATAAAAGTCCCTCTCAAATTTGAAATAATTGCATCTCAAACAGAAATCCAGTAGTTCAGACATCACATCCACCGGAGGCCCAATATAAGGATGTCTAAGAAGATGGTACACCACAGCAGCCATACCCTGATCATGGGGAATCACGGTATATAAACTGGTCACATCCAATGTGACCAGAAACTCGCCTCCACCAGATGTGCGATAGGTCTTTAACAGCTGGATCAGCTCCATGGAGTCCAGAAGAAAGGAGTCAGTGTGCCTCACGATTGGTTGCAGAATACTATCGACAAATGTAGCCAGGGGTTGTAAGATAGATCCCCTGGCTGACACAATCGGCCTTCCTGGAGGTGTGATTGGATTTTTGTGTACCTTCGGCAAGGTATAAATCACAGGGACAATAGGATGCCCAACTTGTAAATAATCCCTCAAGGCCTTATCAATAAAGCCTTGTTGGTAAAGACATTCCAAATAGTTGTCAATTCTTGTCTTAAAGGCTCCAGTGGGGTTGCCCGGTAGTCGTCTATATGTACCACCATCGGATAATTGCTGTACAATTTCCTGCTTATAGTCCCGATAGTCTTGCAGGACCAGGGCCCCTCCTTTGTCCGCCTCCCGTATCACCAAATCTTTATTATTCTGTAGGCTTTTAAGAGCTAAGCGCTGTTCTCTATTCAAGTTATTCCTAAAGCTCTTTTGGTGGTTATAGAGGTCTCTCATCATGTCATCCTTAGTCATTCTTGCATAAGTTGTAATGCTCGCATTAGTGCTTTTTGGATCAAATTTGCCCTTTCTTCGTAGACCCCCTGGTTCATCTTTGGAAATCCCAAAGTGCTCCTTCAACCTCAAGGATCTCTGGAACTTAAAGAGATCTACATTGAGGAAAAATTCATTAGCATATAGGGTTGGGATGAATTTTAAACATTTTTGTAACACTGCTTCTTCAGAATCTGTCAGCACATATGATCTTAGATTCATAATAATCTTGCTAGGCTCATCAGTGTTGTCTATTTGCGCCATTGTCGGGGAGGTCTTCCTCTTGTTCTGCGACCCACGTCGCCCCCGCCTCTGGTGTGGCCTATGCCCTGCTCGTTTTTTGAGCGAGTGGTCATAGATTGGGATCCCTGGGGGAACTCCCTTTGAGTGGGCAATTGACCTTCTGGATCAGAGCTGTTGTCTGAGCTCTCCACTGTCGCAAGTGACTTTGGCTTAAACACTCGTGCACGTCTGAATCTAGACAAGCTACCCCTCTCTTGAGGACCAAGTAGCCATCTGTAGATGCGTTTTTCTTTATAGTCTTGTGTCACTGCTTCCCATTTGCGTTCCTTAAAAGTTAACAGTTCTTTCTCATAGGTGTCAATACTTGATTTTATTTTATCAAGCCATGCCTCACTGGGATCCTCAGTAAGTTTAGTCATATGGGTAGCCTCAAAATTTTGTAATTCTAATTCAGTTTGTTTTAATTGGTCACTCACCTCCTGTATTACCAATAACATCAGATCTAAAGAGCCCTTATTCAGGATGCCACACCATTTAAGGCAGAAAGTGGGGTTATTGCGCCCAATAGTGGGTATGTTCTTAATCCTGAATCCTTTTGGAATAAATGCCTTCCTATGATATTCTGATAAGTAACACCCATGAAGCTGTAAATCAATTTTCTTTTTCCTTAGTTTCACCACATAGTTAAATATCTGATCAGGTTGTTCCCTTTGTTTTCTAATTGTAATGGCATCAAACCGGATTCTATTTGCATCAGCTTCAGAGAATTGGAACACATTAGCTCCCTCAATATTATCTTCAAGCTGATCCCCCACCTGAGAGGCCTCCATGTCCTCTTGACTCATAGCTCAGTCTGTGTATACTTTTGCAATCACAAATGCTGCACCACACCGTCACCGTTTTAAAAACAATCAAGCAGAATCACTCTGCTGAACAGATAGTGTCCCAGTCAATTATCCCAGGGTGAGGACAATTTTTAAAGCCTACAGAATAATAAAGATTTGGTGATACGGGAGGCGGACAAAGGAGGGGCCCTGGTCCTGCAAGACTATCGGGACTATAAGCAGGAAATTGTACAGCAATTATCCGATGGTGGTACATATAGACGACTACCGGGCAACCCCACTGGAGCCTTTAAGACAAGAATTGACAACTATTTGGAATGTCTTTACCAACAAGGCTTTATTGATAAGGCCTTGAGGGATTATTTACAAGTTGGGCATCCTATTGTCCCTGTGATTTATACCTTGCCGAAGGTACACAAAAATCCAATCACACCTCCAGGAAGGCCGATTGTGTCAGCCAGGGGATCTATCTTACAACCCCTGGCTACATTTGTCGATAGTATTCTGCAACCAATCGTGAGGCACACTGACTCCTTTCTTCTGGACTCCATGGAGCTGATCCAGCTGTTAAAGACCTATCGCACATCTGGTGGAGGCGAGTTTCTGGTCACATTGGATGTGACCAGTTTATATACCGTGATTCCCCATGATCAGGGTATGGCTGCTGTGGTGTACCATCTTCTTAGACATCCTTATATTGGGCCTCCGGTGGATGTGATGTCTGAACTACTGGATTTCTGTTTGAGATGCAATTATTTCAAATTTGAGAGGGACTTTTATTTACAGATTTCAGGAACAGCGATGGGGTCCAATGTGGCCCCATCTTATGCGAATCTGTTTATGGCCCACTTCGAAACGGTTGCCACTACTGCCTTTGGAGATCACAGAATACGGTTATACCGACGTTATATAGATGATCTCTTCCTTATCTGGTGTGGTACAGAGGATGAGTTACTGGTGTGGTATGCAGAAGTAAACAAGGTGAATCCACATATACAGTTGAAGATGACCTATGATGTACATACCATCGACTTCCTGGATTTAAGGATCTTTAAGGAAAACACAGGCATCAGCACAACCTTATATTATAAGGAAACTGACAGGAACTCATTATTGGATGCTACAAGCTGCCATCCTCCTAGTTTGAAAAAATCACTGGCAAGGTCACAGTTTAAGCGAGTGGTACGCAATAATAGTAACCAGGAAAGGAAGGAACAGCAACTACAGGAGATGTATAAGAAATTCATGGACCGTGGATATGGTTCTAAGCATCTTGACGAATCACTGATTGAAGCATCAGGGCTTACACAGGAACAGGCACTCACTAAGATGGAGAGGGATAAGAGTGAGAAGAAGATGATCTTTACCACCATCTTTTCACCTGAAAAGCTACAGTTCTCCAATATTTTGAGGGAACATTGGGACATTTTGGAGAGTGACAAAACACTACCCTTTGCATCCTGTGTGTCACCTTTGGTTGGGTTCAAACGTGGAAGATCACTGAAAGATATGCTCTTGAGACCTGACAATATTGACAGTTATATGCCTAGTACATGGTTAAAAACCACGAAAAAAGGTGGCTTCCGTTGCAGTGGTTGCACTACCTGTGGTGGGTTAACCCAGAGTAGCACGTTTCAACATCCATGGTCTAATAAAAAATATCAAATCCTGCACAGGGTGACTTGCACAACCACGTATATTGTTTACTTACTACACTGTCCGTGTGGTAAATTTTACGTAGGTAAGACCCAGGATGATCTCAGGACGAGGATGGCGAACCACCGGTCAGTGATTCGGCTGGCAATTAAGGATGGTGATTCAGATCAACCGGTGGCTCGCCACTTCAGTACCAGTGGTCATGCTGTATCTGACCTTCGGTATATCATCATAGACCACGTTCCACGCAATCCTAGGGGGGGTGACAGGGGCAGGCGTCTACTACAACGGGAGTCTCAGTGGATTTTTAACCTGGAGACTATGTACCCAAAGGGGCTGAATGTCCATTTGGATTATCAATGTTTCTTGTAAAACTTGTAGTGGATGTATGCCCACTGCCTCCTTCACAGTAAGATGAGAGCTTAAGCTAATATGATTGGGTACGTCCATGGCTGGATTGAATATATGCAGTTAAATTGTAATGCAGGTGATTATCTTTACGGCTGGGTTCCCCACTGAGAGTTAAGCATCCGTGTAACTGAGGATGACTATCAAATAGTAAAGAGGATATGGTGGGGTGCTCTGTGGTAAAGTAACATTCACAGGGGTCCAATACCTTTGAGTTGGTGAAAGAGGTATTGGGCTAGTGGTTCAGTTAGGGGCATGAGTGTAATACATGAAGAGTAATGCTATCTAGCACTGATATCCCCTCTGTGTAAATATAATAATATAATAATATCCCCTTTATGGTAAAATGGCAATATGTTCATGTATAATGTTGTGCATAGATCAGAACATATGATATCAGTTGATGTTAAACATTTGAAGATATAATGTTCAAATAAAGCTTGGGGGGTAGATCTGTGTATATTACAATAAGCCTAGTATAGGGTAGTAATATCAGTTTACATCATAGTACTATTTGTAGTTAGCGGTCTGCACTGCTGCATTATTCTGTGTGATGTTGATTTTCACTTTTGCTTTTAGTGGTTGGTAGTTGGTCCCTGTCGGCTCTCCTTAGTTCCGGGCGCGCATGCGCAGTTGCGCTACACGGAAGCTGGGAGTCTGATGGCGATTTGACACGGTGAGGGTGAGTAGCTATTTAAGATGTGTGTTATTGTATATCTGTAAGTGGTCTGAGGACGGGGGAGACCCCGAAAACGTTTACCATTAAACGATAAAGTTAAACGGAGAGTGCCTGCTTTATTTTGCTGATATTTGATTGCTTGCAAGCGCACCCCGGCAGTTGGATGATAAAAAGAGAGTGCTGGTTCCCTGCTTCTGTGTGTATATATATATATATATATATATATGTACACACGGAGTAAGTAATCATTTTGGTTGCTTTAAATTATTGGGATCCTGATCTGATGTATTTTACTTAGATTGACAAATGGCCACTGTATATACAATTGCTGCAGTATAATTATAATGTTTGCATATTTTGTTTGCATGTATATAGCTGTATCTCAAAAGCATTGTAAATAGACACATATGGCAGTCCACTTGTCAATCTAATTGGAAAAAAAGGAGAAGAATAAGGGAACAAAAAGCAATCTCCCGTTAGACTATAAGGGCATGTTTAATCTAAAAGAGGGGCTTAAAAGTTAGAGGACAAACTAGCCAAATTTGGAGCACAGAGGGCAAATTATTGGATGGCCTGAATTTAGCGCCTATTACCACAGCAGCTAAATACACGTTATGTGTCCATGAATGTGCTGTCTTGGCCTATATTTATCAATACATTTATCACCCATTTCCATATTGGTGCAAACTGAACATTTAGTACATTGAAAATTGCCCTTGGCATTTTTATATTGACATAACCAATTAATTCCTTTGCTTGATGTGAATAGCTTTTACCTAGCTTGTCTTTAAGGTTGGGTGCTTTTATTGCTGTCATTTTAGGGGCTTCTCCTACAATTTTAGCTATTGAGGTATCCAGAGTTAGTATATGCCAATGTCTTAATAAAATTGTCCTAATCTTTGCCCAACTATCATTATAAGTACTAATGAACCTTACTGATTCATCTTTCTGTTTGTTTTTGGGTTTGTATAGCATATCTTGCCTTTGTGTGTGTCTTGCTTTATTATAGGCCTTTTTAAAACAGCTCTGGGAATACCCTCTTTCATTAAATCTCTGTTTTAAGTTGCCAACTTCTAGTTTAAAAGTTTCTAGTTTAGTAGAATTACGGCGATGTTCTTCTGTTCCTTCCCATAGCATCAATGCATTATCTATGATATCCATAATCCTATACAGTCTTTGTAAGGGCCATCAAAAATGTATTCATTCTCCCAGTTGCATAGGTACAGACATGCGTACGTAGGTGCACAGCAAGTACCCATGGCTGTACCTAGGGTTTGCTCATAAATCTTTTGGTTAAAGACAAAATAGTTGTGTCTAAGCAAGAAATCCAGAAGGGAAATTACAAAATTAGTGTGGTCTACATATTGATGGCCTCTTTGTTCTAAAAAGTGTTTACATGAGGGATAGATGAATATAGCCCTTCTACATCTATTGCCACCAAAATTGTATTTTTTGTGTATTGGTAATCCTTCTAATTTTTTCTGTACATCTAATGAGTCTTTGACAAAGGATGGGAGTGTATCGAGGAAAGGTCTGAGGCAATAATCCACATACTCTGAATTTTTTTCCATCGGGGAACCAATCCCTGATATTATGGGTCTTCCCGGAGGGGGTAGTTTACCCTTATGTCATTTTAGGATAGTGTAAAATGTAGGTGTTATGGGAAATTTTATATTCAGGAAATCCCATTCTCATTTATTTATTATGCCTTCTGTTAGTGCTTTTCCTAGAATTACATTTAGTTCTTCTAAATATGTCTCTGTAGGATCTCTTTTAAGACATCTATAGAGTGTTTTGTCCAGGACTTGTTTTGTACATTCTTGTAGATAGTCTTTACTTTTCAGTATAAAAATATTTCCTCCCTTATCTAAGGGCTTTATAGTCATTTGTTTATTTACTTGTAGTTCTTTTAAAGCTATATGTTGTTTAACGGTTACATTTTTAATTGGCTGTTCGACTAACTCAATGTTCTAGATCTCTTTTCCCACTAATTTAAAAATTATGTACACTTGGGACTGTAGATAACAATGGCATATAGTTGGATTTATTTTTTAAAGAACTATATCCTATATGTTGTTGACTATGTTCTTCTATGGTGCTGCTTTCTGATGCCATATCCTCCAAGCTAAACAGTACTTGACGGTCATGTATATCAAGAATATTTTCTTATGGTTTTGTCTCAAAGGTTTTCTTTAAGATTAATTTTCTTGCTAATAAAAACAAAACTTTTACCCCTGTGAATTTGTCACACTTGTGTGTAGAGGCAAAAGATACCCCTTTTCCTAAAACCTGAATTTTAGAGTCTGTAAGATTTACATCAGAAAGATTCACCACTTTTTTTGTTTTTATTAAGTCTTCTGCTTCTCTTTTAATTGATTCCTGAGTAGATATTTCTTGCTTTATTGTGTTGTTTGTCTTGTGTTTTCTACCTCCCTTCCTGTATCGTTTTGTTCTTGTTGTCTCTGGCCTAAAAAAATCTCTAAAATTTCAAATAGATTTCCAGCCTCCAAAATAGTAGTTAAAAAACCTTTATTAACTTATACAGGGTCCATAATGTATCAATATTTGGACTAAAAAAATCTCTCCTCCTCCCACATCTCTGTCTGAATCTCTGTTTATTTTTATCTTCTACTAAGGAGCTTTCTGATTCTGAACTACTTGTGATATTTGGAATATAATTATAAACTTTATTTTGTTGATAATCTTCCCAATCTCCCTCAAATTTCTTCCTTTTTCTAAATTTTATAGTGTCTTCTGACTTCAAGTTTAGCCACCCCCATCAATTTTTCATATTGTTCATTGCTTATCCATTCATCAACTTTATTTTTCTTAATTCATTCTCTTCTACCATTACTCTCTTCCAATTAAAGGATGAGATAGCTGGACAGATAGCTCAGCATGCTAAGGCACTGTGGCTGAGCTCTGTAGCATCCCAAGGGTTGCAGGTCCACTCAGCCTTTTTTCCTTCCGAGGTTGATAATATGAGCAGTGCCTTGAGACCATTACGGGTGATTAGCCGTGCTTTACAAGTACTCAATACATACATACACTCGCATAATCATCCCATTTTTTCTGGAAATCCTCAAGCAAAGGTTCATTCAGATTAGGGCCTACTCTCTTTTTAACACGTAATCCTCTAGGTATCATTTTTCCTTCTAAATATTAATTCAATGTGTGACGATTTAATCTGTATAACAGAGTAAATGAAGCGCACAAGAAGATCTAAGTGCAGAGTTAAAAGTACATTTTATTTCATCACATAAAAGACATATGTATATGCACTCACAAAAGAACCCTCAAGCATATGAGGTATGTTGTAGCAGTCAAAGTATACTCTGTCCCTTTAAAAAGAAACGTCCTGCCCGGATTCACACACGATCCTTTTGTCAGGCTCCTTATATTTGTCATACTCCTTAAATTAGGCACTTTGTATCCCTTGATTGGATAGTGTGATCTATCTTATGGGCAAATCCTGCACAGTAAATTATGCAAAGGTACAGAGTTCAAACAACCTTAGGAGATCCTGTGAGTTCAGAGCATAGCAGACTTGTGTAGCTGGCTCAAGTCTGACAGTGCTTTGTTCACATTCACGTCTCCTTGTGGTAAACAATGGGCGTGGCCTAATGCATTTCACGGGCTCCTCCCCGCTTCATCAGAGGCTATGCCCATTCCTCCTTCCAATCTATCTATTGACTGAAACACTGGACCCTCCTCCAAAATTTTCATTGGTAGTCCGTAGGTGGGTGTGTGTCCATGGCAGTGTTACATCCTGTACACTCCAGTCAAAATGTCTATATTATTTTACTATCCTAAAACTTATTCACATATTCATTAGAGTATACCTGTACATAGGAGCTTCTAAGCTCCGTAGAACCAGCAGGATCTCCTAAGGTTGTTTGAACTCTGTACCTTTGCATAATTTACTGTGCAGGATTTGCCCATAAGATAGATCACACTATCCGATCAAGGGATACAAAGTGCCTAATTTAAGGAGTATGACAAATATAAGGAGCCTGACAAACAAAAGGATCGTGTGTGAATCCGGGCAGGACGTTTCTTTTTAAAGGGACAGAGTATTCTTTGACTGCTACAACATACCTCATATGCTTGAGGGTTCCTTTGTGAGTGCATATACATATGTCTTTGTGTGATGAAATAAAATGTACTTTTAACTCTGCACTTAGATCTTCTTGTGCGCTCTATTTACTCTGTTATACAGATTGAACCGTCACACATATATTTTTAAACCTGGGAGGAAACACCAAAAAGCTGAGAAGAAGCAGCATTTGAGGATCAAGTTTTTCTCTTTTATTTAAGGATCAAGATTGGCCCAATTGGGACTAAGTATCATATTCTATATACTTTTATTTGTCTTTTTATTTGTCTTTTTATTTGTCTGTTTATTACAAATGTACATTTAAACAAGGTTTGTATATACCTATATATGTACACGAAGTTTATTTTATGTATTTGATAAATCTAAATTAATTTATGTGGCGCTTCTCACATGTTCTTTATTAAATATTAATTCAAACTTGAAATTTCCCATTTTCATTTCTGTTCTTTTTAAAAAAAAGAACTCTGTTTTATCAATTTCTGCCATCTCTCTTTTTGCTATGAACAAATGCTTATCCTAAGTTGAAAAATATATATAAAACTGGGTTGCACGGCAACTAGAAAGACCACATAAATAGCCAGAAAGTTAAATAGAAAGTGATTTTGTTGTCAGCATACACCAGTATTTCCCATCAGGGGTTAAGTACAATTACCTGTGTTTAAATTACATACAGGCAATCGGTGCAAGGGGGTAGTTAAGGATTAAATAATCAGCACTCACTAATCCCAAACAATAAATGGATGAAACCTCCTAGGGAAAAAGCAAATGGCACAGTAATAAATACTAATAATATCAATCACCGAGAATATTAAAAAATTGTGTAACAATATTGCATTTTTTTGTTAACAGTCAAGAAATCGGCAATACTTATATATTCAAACCCCATAGTTAAACCATAGTGCATTAATGGGACTAAATCAAAGTGAGCTCTCATAAAAAATGGGGGTAAAATAATATATATACAGTATATGTATATAAGAGTGAGGAATTTAATAGTAGATTCTTTTAACTAAAATAGTCTCAAATTCCTGTTACTGTACAGGAGACAAAAGTCTGTGAATATAGTTCCCAAAAAGCACTTGAAATAGAGACAAGTCCGGGGAAGCAGGAAATATGTAAACATAGAATTGGCTGTAGAGTGTGTCAGGGTAACGAACTGTGTAGGCTAAAGATTAACCCTTTACTATTACAAACGCTCACCAGGGAGCTCCGGTCAATCATGGCTTTGTACTCATTCATACCCCCATGGAGGCACTCCTTCTTAGCTGTTACATCGGATTTTACCACCAGATCCTTATCTGATGTATTTTTACTTAGATTGATAAACAGTCTCTGTATGTATACAATTGTTGCAGTGTATTATAATGTTTGCATATTTTGTATGCATGTATATAGCAGTATCTCAAAAGCATTGTAAATAGACACATATGGAAGTCAATCTAATTGGAAAAAAAAATGGAGAAGGATAAGAAAACAAAAAGCAATCTCCTGATAGACTATAAGGGCATGTTTAATCTAAGAGAGGGGCTTAAAAGTTAGAGGGCCGACTTGCCAATAAGGAGCACAGAGGGCAAATTATTTGATGGCCTGAATTTAGCACCTATTACCATAGCAGCTAAATAATTTTTGCTTAAAATATAAGCTATGTGTGGATCTGAACTTAAATAGACAAAACAATATGAACTATAATGCTTTGCCAAAGCTAAGAGAAGGACTGAAGAGTTAGGCCAGCTAGTTATTAGAGACCACAAAGTGCCAAGGATAAGATGGCCTGAAAATAAAGCCTATTACCAAATCTGCTAAGTACCTTTTATCACCGAGGATATAAGCTATGTGCAGCTCTGAACTTAAAAAGACAATAAGATAACCAAAAATTGCAGTGATAAAAAAAAATGCAATACACAGGCCTACACAAATAAGGGTGTGCATAAATATAACAGCATGTTGACAAACCGTGCAGATATACCTATTCCATTTCTAAGGATGCACGTTTTATTTGCAATGTTGGTAAGGTAATCAAAGTTACAGTAGAAACACTATGGGGCCTATCTATCAAGCTCCGAATGGAGCTTGATGCCCCGTGTTTCTGGCGAGCCTGAGGTCGCCAGAAAGAGCAGTTATAAAGCAGCGGTCACAAAGACGGCTGCTCCATAACCTGTCCGCCTGCACTGAGCAGGCGGACAGACATCGCCGGAAATCAACCCGATCGTACTCACCCCCCTGCTGGCGGCCCATTGGCCGCGAGTCTGCAGGGGGCGGCGTTGCACCAGCAGCTCTTGTGAGCTGCTGGTGCAATCCTGAATATGGCGAGCGTATTGCTCGCCGTATTCAGCGAGGTCTGGTGGACCTGATCCGCACTGTCGGATCAGGTCCGCCAGACTTTCTTAAATAGGGGCCTATGGATCTTCACAATTTTTACTCCATACTAGGCAGCATAGAACACAGTTAGGAGCTTATTATCATTGTCCTTTCAAGACATTGAATGTTCCTATGTTCAGGCATGCATCCCATCATAAAGAAGAAATTGTGCCATATATAGAACAGAGCTAAAAGTAACACAGAAAATGGGTCAGGATAAGTATATATTAGCCTACCCCTGTTTTATTGGGGCAGTTATGTCATGTAGCAAGGTTCCAAAAATACATCACTAAGAAATTGTGAAAACCTAGCCAACAGGCCCAATAATTGAACATATTTCTTAGGTGCAGGAGTGCATGGTAGACATGATGTCTGTAGTTATGGGACACATGGAAAAGGCCCAACAAGATCAAAAGAAAAGCTACAAAAAGAACAATAAGAATGCAAGGGTTTGTGACAGAGACAGAGTTTTAGTTTTGGTTCCCACTGTAGAAAACAAATTCTTGCCAACCTGACAATGACCCTATGAAGTAATTTAGAGGACAGGTGAAGTGAATTACAAAGTAAGGAAGCCAAGCAGAAAAAAGGAGGAGCAAATTTATCTTGTAAATTTATTAAAGACATGGAAAGAAAGGGAGGTCCTGATTACTAAAGAAGTAACAGCTTATGCTGTTAAGAATAGAAGTGATCCTGAAGTTAATATGTAAAAAACATTGTCCGTACATCAAAAGCAAAGGTAAAAGAGTTTTTCAGACTATATAGAAAGGTGTTTTCCACCGTCCCAGGTAGAACTAATGTTATCATACATGACATTTTAACAGAATCAGGAAAAAAATTAATCCTTAGCCATACAGAATGCCTGAAACTCGTAGGCAGGCTATTATATCAGAGGTCAAAAAGATGTTGGATTTGGATATAATTGAGAAAGTGACAGGGGCAGTTTGATTGTACTTCTGTAATGATTATTGCAAACTTAATTTAATTTCAAAATTGTATGCGTATCCAATGCCTAGAATTAATGAGTTGGTAGCGAGACTAGGCAAAGCCCGATACCTCACTACAATTGACCTCACCAACGGCTATTGGTAGGTGCAACTCACAGAGCAAGCAAAAGAAAAGAAAGCATTTTCTATACATGATTGCCACATCACGTTATGCATTGTAATACACAGTGAGGATTGGGAATCTGTCAAAAATACAAGCAGTCCTGAATTCAAAATGAAATGCTGGTTTAATGGCTAACCCAAGTAAGTGTACGGATGGCTTAGAAAAGGCTAGGTATTTGGGTTATTCTATTGGAATGGAATTGTTGAAACCCCAGCTTGCTAAAAAGTAAGCCATGCAAAAGTGGCCAAGGACCTTAACCAAAAAGCAAGTAAGAGCTTTTCTTGTTTTTTTTTTTTTTGGTATTATAGTAGAATTATTTCCAACCTTGCTAGTATTGCTAGTCCTTTGACAGATTTTACAAAAGCAAATTCCCCTGTAATAGTTAAATGGTCTCCAGAAGAAGGTGAACAGGCATTCAGACAGCTGAAGGAGGCTGTATGTGACCATCCAGTTCTGATAATCCCTGATTTTTTCAAGGAGTTTATTTTGCAGACACACCCTTCAGATGTAGGCCTTGGAGCAGTCATTTCTCAGGAGAGACAGGGGGAAGAGCACCCTGTGTTGTATTTGAGTAAGAATCTTAAATATGCAATTTTGGAGGATGTGTCTGGTGATAAAATGGGCAGTTGATGCTCTTAAATATTATCTCTTAGGAAGAAAATTCAGATTGGTAATGGATCATGCTCCTCTTACACGGATTAGGGAAAACCAAGAGAAAAACATTAGAGTAACTCATTGGTTCTTGAGTTTGTATCCATACCATTGTTCTATTGATCACAGAGCAGGAAGTAAACAGGGAAATGCTGATAATCTTTACAGAATGCACTCCCTTGTTGATAAGGTCACTCATACCAGTAGGCTGGAGTTTGAGGGGAGGATTTGTGACAGAGCTAATGGGATTGTGTACAATGGAGTATATGTTTCCCCACAAATTTTCCAATGTTGTTGTTGGTGTTGAAAATGTGCTATTAATTGTGTTTTATGGGCTGTTAATCCACTC
Organism: Bombina bombina; assembly: GCF_027579735.1. Lineage (NCBI taxonomy): Eukaryota > Metazoa > Chordata > Amphibia > Anura > Bombinatoridae > Bombina > Bombina bombina. The sequence goes on from NC_069503.1 coordinate 307,039,315, forward strand.
CACATGTTGGATGTTGCAAAGAATTGCAGTTAAGTAATCCAGTTCAGGTTTTCCCTTTCTTACCTGCAGCTAATTAATTTCAATTAGCTCTCATTAAATAGTTTGTGCTGGGGCTGCTAGGGAGAACCTGTGTGAGAGAGACAGACATTTTGCTGGTTTTGATCTGCTGTCGAAAGGTTCTAGGCCTGTAAGTTTTCATATTGTTTGTATCTTGCAGTATGGGAAGAAGATGCATTCATTACAAAAGTGCACAATTAAAATCATAACTTAACAATCATACAAAACAAAATAATTGAACCACTCACACAAAAATAGTGAGGAAAAAATGTATTGTTAAGGCGTATCAAAAATCATAACAAAATTGTTCACCAAAAATCATATTTTAGAAAAAAAATTAAAAATTGCATGTAAATTACACAGGAATAAATCAGATTAAATATGCACAGCTTGAATCAAAATTTAAGTAGACTGGATGTGCAAAAAACACTCTGAAATTTGTACTTATAAGTACATAATATGAAGATTAATTGTTGTTTTATCATAAAATAGGCTGAACATAAGCGTTCAATGGGAGTGTATGAAAGTGTCTCTCAATTCCAAGCATAATTATCTAAACATTTCCATCCTACATATCTCACTGTTTTTCTCGCAAACTAAAAGGTAGCGAGGTTGTGACAAAATATGAAAAATACCCTAATAGAAAAACATATGCTTACGAAAATAGAGGCAACTGTAAAATGCTATACGCAGAAAGCAGTGCAATGTGATTTGTTATTGATGTAGGATTTCATTTGTAAAGAGCACCCCCTGCGCACTGCTAACTTTGCTCTTATCAGTGAAGATTCAATTTTCAGATCAATTACTTTCTTATACTTTATACTGTATTGTAAAAAAAGTTCATCATAAATTAAAATGTAACTATGATTTATATAAAAAACATTAAAATAAATAAGTTATTTTAACTTATCAAAATATCATGAAAATTAGACAGTACTTAAATAATCTTAAGAGATGTGACACAGGGGTAAACTTAAGGCTTATCAGAATTTCTCAGGCATTTTAAAAAAGGTAATTATGCAAATAAAATGCATTTTAAATGTGAAATGTATTCCATATCGAGAATTAATCTTTTGAACCACATTTGCAATATTTTAAAAATTTACATATAAAGGCTTTGGTAAATCATTCAGTAAAAAAAAATAGAATGTTTACCTATTGGACAAAGGTAAAGGTAAACTGTAATCTGCATTGTGTATTTTTAAATAATACATTCTGCTTTATGACAGTGATGTGACCATATAATACATTGCAAGAACAATCTAAAATCAATTATTGGTAGGCAAAATTATTATATTTTTTTAGTTTATCCACTAACATCTTTTGCCAGAAAATAATGTTGGACTGTGATCTCAAATAATAAAAAAAAAATCCATATCCAATTTTGGTGCAGTGTACATGATGCTCAAAATACTATTTTTGAGCAAGAGAAGCTTTTTAGAGTCTTAAAACACGCATAAAATTGGTTGTACTCTAATATATAAATTGCAGAATGAGAAGTGCAGATCAAAAGAAAGTGACATCTTGTGTCAGACAGAACTTAAATCATTTTCTAAATTACACCTTTTACTTTTTGCTGGATTAAAAGACAAACTGAAATGTTACAAACATTATATCCTGGCATAAAACTGTGTACAAATGCCTACAGATGCATTTCACAACAATTAATCATTTATACAGAGTAAAATTATTTCTTAAAGGGATACTAAAGCCATTTTTTTTTTCTTTCATGATTCAGATAGAGCATGCAATTTAAAGCAACTTTGTAATTTACTCCTATTATCAATTTTTCTTTGTTCTCTTGCTATCTTTATTTAAAAAAGCAGGAATGTAAAGCTTAGGAGCCAGACCATTTTTGTTTCAGAACCTGGGTAATGTTTGCTTATTTGTGGCTAAATGTAGCTACCAATAAGCAAGCGCTATCCAGGGTGCTGAACCAAAAATGATATTCTGCCTGCTGGTCCTAGATTAAAAGCATACCACTAGACTTGATTACTTGGAGAAACATAAAGGTTTATTATATGTGACAATAAAAAGTATAGGTTAAAAATAAAAGATAAACAACAATGCAATGTATAAATAGAGCCAAGATGATCCCCACTTTTTATTTTTAACTGCCCATTGGCTGTTTTTTTTATTATATACATTGTTATTATTTCTATTTTTTAATTCTATTTTGTTTTGTGTGAACCTGTGATGGGGAAAGGATGAAACGAGAGTTGAATTAGCAAATGGTGAAGCCGTTTCGGCAATCTCTATGCTGAGCACCTCTCACCATTATATATTATCCCACCTTTTTGTTTTTCCAAGTAATCCAGTCTAGTGGTGGTTTTTTTTTTTCAATCTTGGACCGGCAGACAGAATGCTCATATTGTTGTCTATTGTTTATTTTAATGTTATGTTTTTAAGCATTACTGTTGCATCTCCAAAGCTGGATACATTAAACCCAATTTTTTTCTGTCATGATTCAGATAGAGAATGCAAATTTAAATAACTTTCTGATTTACTTCTACTATTCTCTTTGCATCTTTTGTTGAAAAGCAGGGACATAAGGTCAGGGGTGTGCCGATGTCTGGACCACTATATGGCAGCAGTTTTGCAAGAATGTTATCCATTTACAAAAGCACTAGACAGTAGCACTATTTCATGCCTTTTAGTGTTCCAGATGCCTACCTATGTATCTCTTCAATAAAGAATACCATGGGAACAAAGCAAATTTGATCATATAAGTAAATTGGAAACTTTTTTTAAAGTTGTGTGCTCCATCTGAGTCACAAAAGAACATTTCTGGGTTTCATATCTCTTTATATTACTCAGAACATATATCTGAGTTAATAATGTTACCAGCACCTTTTTGATACAAATTAAAGTTATCCTAATAGGTAACTAACATATTTATTAAAATATATTTTGGAGCTGAAGTGAAAACAAGATACTACAGTATGTTGATTTTCTTTGAATTACCAAATGGAATGCAATAGCACATATACTATCTGTAGATACTTCTTTCTAGTTCATTCACCCACTTGGAAAAAATAATAAAACCTCTGCAGGAAGAAAAATTGTGCATAATATTAAATTATATTTTTGAAAAAATAAAAAATTATTTACAGCAAACCTCAGAAAGTGGAAGAAAATGTATTATAGTAATGGATGTATAAAACTGTATCCTCAATATATTTTCGTTACTTTTTAGAAAATTTACAACAAACACAACTAAATTAGCAGAGTCATCTAAACAACTGTAGTTGTTAAAAAAAAAAAATAAGTGATTGCTTTGATCAGGAATACTTAAAAACTTTAGAAATGGATAAAATAAAATGCATATTTTTTAAGTAGTGGAATGGTTGTCGAAAAATATGTATAAATGTGCAAGGAAGATTATGTAAAGGAATAGAACTGAAATACTTTTCAGAACAGTAGAAATGTCAGATAATGATTTAATGTATTTAAGATGTGAAGTCAGCAAAGGAAGATCTATGCATTTAATCTTATATATAGGAAGATAGTTGGTAAAGTCTTTGAAGTTTATGGCCAGGGTATAAAACATTTTAAGAGCTGTGTATATGGGTTATTTGGCCAATAGAAAGCAAAGTTAGTGCAATGGCAGTGTAGTCAATGTTTTGCCATTTTAAACTGCGACCAAGGGAGACTGCAGGTTTTTAGCTAGCTTGCATATATTTGATGCACAATATATAAAATGTCCCATTAAAAAATAACCTTTAAAATAAGTTACCATGAGTCATTAATGTGCACCTACACGCACACACAGATACACAAACGCACACACACACACACACACACACACATATATATATATATATATATATATATATATATATATATATATATATATAGAGTAAGACTTTCTGAGTAAGTTTTTGTAGCAAAAAGTAAAAGTAATTGCCAGGGTTGTGACAAACTTACCTTCTGGATTTTAGAGACTGGCACCAGCATTGACTAGTTTATTAGTCATGCATCAGACTACAACTTAGAAAGAGATATAAAGCCCTATTTCTGCATGGTTTCATGACAAATAAATGTGTAGTAAATAAGATTTACATAGACAGTTTGCTACTTAACACCATAACCTGTGTCAGCATACTTCTCTGTGTAATTGTGAAATGGAAATTTAATTAAAGATGTATCAAGAGCCAAGATAGCTCAGGGCTTATATTTAATAGACATTTATTAGAGCTTTCACAGAAGTGACCAAACACTTACAAAAAGACCTGGGGCGCGATCCGATATACAGCGTACTTTTCGGCACAAGCGAAGTAACCCACGCCGCCCGTAGTTTCACCTCGCACATCGGGGTATCCAATATACCCCGCCGGCAGTTCTAAAGTGCTGTAAGTCGGACAAACTAGCGATGTCCAGAAACCCCCACAACGCAATAAGCCTATCCTAGTATTAACCCCTAAACCGCCACTCCCAGACCCCGCCGCCACCTATATTAAATGTATTACCCCCTAATCTGACCCCCCTACACCGCGGCTACCTATATTAAATGTATTACCCCCTAATCTGACCCCCCTACACCGCCGCCACCTATATTAAATATATTAACGCCTAATCTGACCCCCCTACACCGCCGCCACCTATATTAAATATATTACCCCCTAATCTGACCCCCCCACCACCGCCGCCACTTATATTAAATATATTACCCCCTAATCTGACCCCCCTACACCGCCGCCACCTATATTAAATGTATTACCCCCTAATCTGACCCCCCTACACCGCGGCTACCTATATTAAATGTATTACCCCCTAATCTGACCCCCCTACACCGCCGCCACCTATATTAAATATATTAACGCCTAATCTGACCCCCCTACACCGCCGCCACCTATATTAAATATATTACCCCCTAATCTGACCCCCCCACCACCGCCGCCACTTATATTAAATATATTACCCTCTAATCTGACCCCCCTACACCGCCGCCACTTATATTAAATATATTACCCCCTAATCTGACCCCCCTACACCGCCTCCACCTACATAAAATATATTACCCCCTAAACCTAAGTCTAACCCTAACACCCCCTAACTTAATTATTATTTAAATAAGATAAGCTACAATAAAATTAATAATTACATTGTAGCTATTTTAGGGTTTATATTTATTTTACAGGTAACTTTGTATTTATTTTAACTAGGTAAAATAGCTATTAAATATTTAATAACTATTTAATAGCTACCTAGTTAAAATAAGTACAAAATTACCTGTAAAATAAATCCTAACCTAAGTTACAAATACACCTAACACTACGCTATCAATAAATTAATTAAATAAACTACAATTATCTAAACTAAAATACAATTAAATAAACTAAACTATATTACAAAAAAAAAAAACACTAAATTACATAAAAAAAAAATATTACAAGTTTAATCTAATTACACCTAATCTAAGCCCCCTAATAAAATAAAAAATCCCCCCAAAATAATAAAATTTCCCTACCCTAAACTAAATTACAAAAGTAATCAGCTCTATTACCAGCCCTTAAAAGGTCCTTTTGCGGGGCATTGCCCCAAAGTAATCAGCTCTTTTACCTGTAAAAAAAAGAACAATCCCCCCCCACTACAACCCACCACCCACACACCCCTACACTAAAACCCACCCGATCCTATTCAAATTCTATTGGCTATTTAAATCAACCAATAGAATTACAGTAGCTCTCATCCGATTGGCTGATTTGAATTGGAAGGCTCAAATCAGCCAATAGGAATTCAAGTGACGCCATTTTTAATAGCGTACCTTGAATTCCTATTCAGTGTATGGCGGAGATTGTATTAAGAGGATCCTCCAGGCTCCATGGCTCAGCGGTCTTCAGTTGCAGCATCGCCGATCTTCAGTTCCAGCGTCGACGGTCTTCAGCTCCGCGGTCATTGGTCTTCAACTCCTCCGCTCCGCGTCGGCTGGTTCCTGGAAGAAGAGGTCGCCGCTTGGAAGAAGACTTCACCGCCTGGAACAGGACCTTCTCCGCTGGTCTTCAGGACAGGTAAGGACCACTTGGGGGTTAGACTTAGGTTTTTTTAAGGGGGGATCGGGTGGGTTTTAGAGTAGGGGTGTGTGGGTTGTAGAGGGGGGGTGTTCTTTTTTTTACAGGTAAAAGAGCTGATTACTTTGGGGCAATGTCCCGCAAAAGGCCCTTTTAAGGGCTGGTAATAGAGCTGATTACTTTTGTAATTTAATTTAGGGTAGGGAAATTGTATTATTTTGGGGTTTTTTTTATTTTATTAGGGGGCTTAGATTAGGTGTAATTAGATTAAACTTCTTGTAATATTTTTTTATTTTTGTAATTTGGTGCTTGTTTGTTTTTTGTAATATAGTTTAGTTTATTTAATTGTATTTTAGTTTAAATAATTGTAGTTTATTTAATTAATGTATTGATAGTGTAGTGTTAGGTGTATTTGTAACTTAGGTTAGGATTTATTTTACAGGTAATTTTGTAATTATTTTAACTAGGTAGCTATTAAATAGTTATTAAATATTTAATAGCTATTGTACCTAGTTAAAATAAATACAAAGTTACCTGTAAAATAAATATAAACCCTAAAATAGCTACAATGTAATTATTAATTATATTGTAGCTATCTTAGGGTTTATTTTATAGGTAAGTATTTAGTTTTAAATAGGAATAATTTAGTTAATAATATTAATATTATTTAGATTTATTTAAATAATAATTAAGTTAGGGGGTGTTAGGGTTAGACTTAGGTTTAGGGGGTAATATATTTTATGTAGGTGGCGGCGGTGTAGGGGGGTCAGATTAGGGGTTAAAATATTTAATATAGGTGGCGGCGGTGTAGGGGGGTCAGATTAGGGGGTAATATATTTAATATAGGTGGCGGTGGTGTAGGGGGGTCAGATTAAGGGGTAATATATTTAATATAGGTGGCGGCAGTGTAGGGGGGTCAGATTAGGGGGTAATACATTTAATGTAGGTGGCAGCGGGGTCCTGGAGCGGCGGTTTAGGGGTTAAATACTTTATTAGGTATTGCGGTGGGGGATTGCAGTTGACAGGTAGATAGACATTGCACATGCGTTAGGTGTTAGGTTTTATTTTGCAGGCATTTTATGGAGTTACGGTGCTCCAATACTCAGCGCAAGGCTTGCTATGCCTGCATTTTGTGGCAAGGTGAAAATGGAGTAAGTTTTCTCCATTTTCGCCACGTAAGTCCTTACGCTGTATATTGGATACCAAACTGCGCGTGTTTTGTATATCAGTCTATGGGCCAAAAAACTACGGGTGAAGGCAGAAATATACGAGCGTAACTTCTATGTTACACCGTATATAGGATACCAAACTAGCACAAAATCTGGCGTTGCCGGCTTTTGCAGGCGACGCTGCATATCTGATCGGGCCCCTGTTGCTCATGAAGCAATGCCCAGAATCCAGGAGGTTAAGGGAATTTGTATACATTACTATTATATATTGCTTACTAAAAGGACATAAAGGCCATATTAAAGTTATTTGATTCAGATAGAACATTTACTTTTATACATTTACTTAAAGGGAAATGAAACCCATTTTTTTCTTTCATGATTTAGATAAAGAATACAATATTAAACAACATTCAAAATGTATTTCTATTATCTAATTTGCTTAATTTTTTTAGATATCCTTTGTTGAAGAAATAGCCATGCACATGGGTGAGACAATCACACAAGGCATCTATATGCAGCCACCAATGAGCAGCTACTGAGCCTATTTAGATATGCTTTACCACAAAGGATATCAAGAGAATTAAGCAAATTAGATAAGAGAAGTCAATTGGAAAGTTGTTTAAAATTGCATGCTCTTTCTAAATCACAAAAGAAAGAAAAATTGGGTTTCATGTCCTTGTAATTCTGTTTGTATCCCTCATTGAAGACCATACCTATGTAAGCTCATTTCTTGAGCAGAATATGGCTGCTGTGTTTGCAACAAAGATTTCAATGGAACAAAGTAAACTTGATAGTATAAGTAACTTGATTTTTAATCTTCCCTCACACACACATTTTTTTAATCTTTTCTGGTTAAATAAAGCTCCCCTGAGTACTGTAGTACGGCCTACTCTTCTTGAGCTTGTATGCAACATTGGGAAGAGAATACAGTTAACAAATAAAGTTTCCAATCAAAGACAGTTGAAATCAGGAATCACTATCTAAATTCCATTCTTTTTTATTTAATAGTATGAAATATTTACATTAACATAGATAACAGATGTACTGCCTAATACCATATTCACTGGTTGATAAAGATAACTGCCATAACTCTATTGGTGGAGAATGCTGAGTCTCTGCAAACCTGACAAAAACTAGTTTAAGAGATATAAATAGTTAAACACAAAAGGATACACACATTGAAATAACACAATTTTACTTCCAATCTTCCACTTCAATTTTACTGTTGAACTAAGGCAGTGTACTGTTTAATAGGAAAACTTATTCCATTACAGATATTTGTTTCAGAATGCTGGAAAATACATATAGCAAAAATGTAAAATAATATATAAATTTCAGCATAATGTCTAAAATACATTGACTGCATTACTATACTACTAAATGTGCAATACAGAATAGCAACAAAGTCTGTATGCATTTAGTAGCTGGCTATAATGTATCACTGTTAGTGCTCTCACTGGATCTAAAGCTCGAAATAAAAGTGAAACAGTATATGGACTCTACAATACGTATTTATTGTTTGAAAACAGCAGCAGCAACAGAGAGCCAGACACACAAATGAAATGCCACCTGCTTTTTGTTAAGATATTGCTGTTCAGTGAATACACAGATGCAACTAAAATGAACAAATCCAATGCATTAATCCTCTAAGCAATATAATCACAGATAATATTAAAACACTCAACAACCATTATTGGTCTTCAAATGTCAAGTAAACAACAAGATTTTTTTATAGGCTATAAAACAAAAACAAAAAAACTCACAAAAAAAAAACAGAATACTATTGATATATTTTATTTATATACTGCCTGTATATTCACTTTTTTTTTTACTTTTGACTTAAAGTGATGGTAAACTTTAGCTAATCAAATGCCATATTTGTCATCTTTGCCATTAAAAAGTGTATTTTTATCTTTTTTTTATCCATGAAAAGGGTTAAATTTGTGCCTATAGTAATTCCTCTATTACAATGTTATGCCGGCCAACAGGGATGAACTCTTTTTTTATGAAAATTCCAATGAACATCCAATCAGTGTGTGTGTCATATGACACTCTAGAAGTCAAGCCCTTAGAAAGCCTATGTAGAGAGTGGATGGGACTCTATGTCACAGCCCAGTCAAAAGAGGAAATGAAGAGGGAGGAGAAATAGAATTTACCAGTAGGATTAGAAATCTTTTAGTATAAAATATATATACTAATATATTTTTCATTGCAACATTCTTAATGTCTGAAATTTACCATGACTTTAATAATCTACAGGAAAAATAATACATAAGAGTTTTGTCAAAAACTGATACTACCGTGTGACTTTTCTGATGGGAATGATATTTGGAACCAATATATCTCTACAGATTATCTTAATAAACAAACATATTTGCATAGCTAGGGCTAGATTACATTAATTGGTACAAACTGTAGCCTATTAGATGGAAGGACATTTTATTTATTTTAACAGCCTCCTGTTTGCAGCTGCATTATATAAATTAATTGTTATTCTTGTTAGAAAATGCTCATAGGACTCAGTAGAACAGTTTCTACTTGATGGAGATAATACACCCATACACCACATTTGACAGCTGGCAGAGAAATATTGTCTTCATATTATATACATTCCGTAGTTATATATACTGTATATTAACCCCGAGTACTGACATAAACACACATCCATAGCTATGGCCTCACCTAATATATTAATCTGCATGTTACTGTATATTCACAGTTACTAACACCAGCTCCACTAACTGTGACTAGACCCACACCTATAACTGTGACTAAAGTGGCCCCATAACCACAACTACCCATGGTGCCAATAACTATGACTAGCCCTGCTCCTCTTGCACTTAAGGGCACTTCATGCCTTACCACCCCAGTGCACCCAGCCATTGCACCCATAAAGCAGCAGTTAAAATAAATAAATAAAGCAGAGAAATTGTGGTGTTTTTATGTTCATGGCAGTTCTTTCACAGTTTTTCTAATTTTAAGCATTTTTTCCCTTCAAATTAAGGGATCTTGTGTATACCTAGAGACATGACAAAGATGAAATCTTTAATCTTTAATAAAAAATATTATATATTTGCAAATACTTTTCTTTATTTCCTCTATTGCTAAGAATTGTGCTCACATCAAGTAGAAGGTGATGTTTTGAAGAGCAAATTCAATTATGCTTCTTTTCTGGTTTGCTTTTTGAATTTAATTCTAAGACAAAATGTCCACCCAAGGTGTGAAATATTGCAAGCACATATATTCATCAACCACAGAGCTGAGTATATCAGTTAGGCTGCTTAAATTTGGAAAGCCTCTTGAATTCTTCAAGCAGATTTTGCCATGAGTTGGCAATCTTGCTTAAAGGGACAGTCTACACCAAAATTTTTCTTATTTAAAGGGACATAATACTCATATGCTAAATCACTTGAAACTGATGAAGTATAACTGTAAAAAGCTGACAGGAAAATATCACCTGAGCATCTTTATGTAAAAAAGGAAGATATTTTACCTCACAATATCCTCAGCTCAGCAGAGTAAGTTCTGTGTAAAAAGTTATACTCAGCTGCTCCCAGCTGCAGGTAAACAAATTTAAAAAAATGAAGAAATGAACAGCAGCCAATCAGCATCAGCAGTGCTGAGGTCATGAACTCTTACTGTGATCTCATGAGATTTGACTTAACTCTCATGAGATTTCATAGTAAGCTTCCTTTACCTGATTGGTGAAATAATATGAGAGTGCACGATGCTAGTCCCTTCAGATGTCCCAGGACAAACACACTAAAATGCTGCTTAGAAATCCTTTACAATGGGAGGTGGCTACTGAGGAACTTTTGAGGTAAAATATCTTTCTTTTTTACATAGAGATGTTCAGGAGATATTTTCTAATCAGCTTTTTACAGCTATTCTGCATCACTTTCAAGTGTTTAAACATTTGGGTATTATGGCCCTTTAAAAGATAGATAATCCCTTTATTACCCATTCCCCGTTTTTGCATAACCAACACAGTTATATTAATATACTTTTTACCTCTGTAATTACCTTGTATCTAAGCCTTTGAAGACAGCCTCCTTATCTAAGTGACTTTGACAGACATGCAGTGTAGTCAATCAGTGAAGACTCCTAAATAACTTCACGGAGTGAGCACAATGTTATCTATATGACACATGTGAACTAGCACAGTCTAACTGTGAAAAATTTTCAAAATATTCTGAGCTAAGAGGCGGTTTTCAACTGTTTAGAAATCAGTTTGAGCCTAGCTAGGTTTAGCTTTTCAAAAATACCACCAAGGGAACAAAGCAAATTTGATGATAAAAGGAAATTGGAAAGTTGTTTAAAATTGCATGCCCTATCTGATTCATGAAAGTTTAGTTTTGACTTTACTGTTCCTTTAATTTTGAATAAGGGCCTAACATTCCCATCACAAGTTTCTGAAAAGTTAAAGGTATATACATTTGCTTAAATACGTTGAGTCAACTGGACTAAATTCTGGTGACTTGATGCTATCATGTTGATACTGTCCTATTATACAGATTAAATTCAAGGCTATTTCAGTTTTTTCAATAGGGGCTCTCAAATAATCATTCATTACTCATTTTATTTCCTGTTTTCACCTGTTTTATTTCCTGTTTTCTCTTCTTGAAGATTGCGTGTCTATCTTCTTGTGTAGGAGTTGTTGTTGTTAAAGTGAGTAGGATTTTATGAACTTACGTGGATGGATTACAAATTGATTTAAAAATCTTATAATTACTTTAATATCTTTACTTTAAAATATTTACGGCCAGATTACGAGTGGAGTGCAAAATTGTGCTTTCGTGAGCTCGATATTTGCGCTCAACTTGTAATACCAGTGCATGCAATTACACGCTGGTATTTTACTTGGCCCGCAAAGCGAACGCGAACTCGCGTTTGCTTTGCATGAAAGCTCTGCGCTCTTCCATAGGCTCCAGTGGGAGCCTGATTCTCATGCATTGAGACACGCCATGAGAACTAGCGTAGCGAAGGGGTTAAGTCACGCAGCAATGGGCATCAATTTTAAATATATATGTATATGCTTATATACATATTTATTTATGAGTTTATATGTGTATTTACACACATATATATATTTATATATATTAATGTGTTAATAAGTATATATATATATATATATATATATATATATATATATATTTACAGAGAACACACAGTTCCCATAGACTGCTATATAAAGGCACATTTCAGTGTTGTTTTTTTCTAACACCCCAGACGTACCAACTTTAATCCCTAAAAACAGCTTTTTGCAATTTGATTTTTTTTTATTCAAAAAAATGCTCTATTTTCTATAATGAAAAAAAGAATATACTTTATTTTGGGGGCAATTGGGGGTAATTTTGAAAACTGATAAAAGGTCTGACCTCTGGTTAATTTTCGCTTGCGGTACCAATAACTAGCCACTTGTAATGGATGGTTATTTATCACTCGCAAATTTGCCCATTTGCGGGCGTGATAAATTAGCGTTCTACTTGTAATCTGGCCCTTAGTTTATTGGCATTTGCTTACTGACCATATCTATGTATATTTATACACCCTATTTTTAATTTAAGTATTTTTTTTATTTCAGCCTTCACCCCAAATATACATTTTTGGAATAGTTTATAATCTCCAACAAATTAAAGTTCAAGAGCATATTTCCTTTCAACACTGTTAAGCTAAAATATTTTTTCTAACAGACCCAATATTATTTCTGAGTGGTTTTACGGGAACTTTCAGTGTCTTCCTTCTTATTATAAGCAGCTCATCACCTTGATTTACTTTTCAATAATACAGTTATAGCATTCAGCTATTGAATCTTCATAGCCTGCTGTGGAAGGACTGTGCTTATTTTAACATTACTGATAAAAAATAGTTTGATATTTTTGCTTTTTTTTTTTTTATTTGTAAACAAGCTTTATTGAATAAAACAAGCGAAAGTAAAGTATTACAAAGTCATGATTGTATGGGAGCGCACAGCGCGCACACAAATAACAATGATAATAATATGTGACTAGAAGCTTGCTGTTTTTTTTTTGTTGTTGTTTTAAACAAAACTGTAATAAACATTTTACTCAACAGTGCAGATTTAATGCATGCATACATATAATCCTACCGAGCACCAGAAGAAAAGAGGGACCGGAGTTCACAGAAAAGAGAGAGGGGGGAGAAGAGAGAAAAAAAAAAAAAAAAAAGGGGGGAGGGGGGGGGGGGGTTTGTAAGCATGAGATAAAGTATCCCTAAGTTTTTTTCTCCTTTTTTTTTCCCCTTTTTTTTTTCCTCCTTTTTTTTTCCCCTTTTTTTGGGGGGGGGGGGCTTTTCCTTAACACAGTCATCGTCTGTCTGCTTCACGCAGGGGCAGAGTCATTTTATATTTAATTAATTGGTTACTCTTGAAGTAATGCAATTTCTCCATGAGTAATAGTTCGTCTACAGAGGAACGCCAATCTTTCAGGGTCGGTGCGTCCACCGACTTCCACATCTTAGGGATGAGCCTCTTGGCACCAGTAAGCATTAATAGAAGAAGGGCCTGGCCGTGAGTAGAATTAATCTTTGGGAGATGTAAGAACAGCAGGGACTCCAAAGAGAGTGGTATGTTAGTGTTCAGTTTCACAGACATCTCCCCTATTACTGTCGTCCAAAAATTGGTCAGTTTGGGACAGGCCCACCATATGTGTGAGAGTGTGCCCTGTTCACCACAGCCCCTCCAGCAAGCCGCATTAGCTGCGGGGAAAAGCTGATGGAGTCTGGTCGGTGTATAATACCATCTAGTCTGAAGTTTGAGCTGTATTTCTTGTACTCTGGCTGATGCCGAGGACCGTCTGACCAGATCAAATGACCTAAGCCAGTCGTCCTCTTCCATAATATTATTGAGTTCCTTATTCCAGGCTCTTACATATGAGGGTAACTGTATGTTAGGAGGGATGAGAAGAAGTTTGTATATCTTTGAGATCAACCTCCTGGGGGGGGTGGTGCCAGTGCACAGAGATTCGAAGGGAGTCAAGTCCCTAAGAAATCTTTCCCTTTGTTTATGGGATGTGAGGAAGTGTGAGAGTTGATGGTATCGAAGCCAGGAAGAGAAAATATGCCCAGCTTGTTCTAGTAGTTTTTGTTGAGATTTAAGCTTCCCTTCCTCCTGTGCAGAGTGTAGAATACCTACTCTCAGACTATAAGGTGAACAAATACGCCTGCTGAGGTCGTAATATGGAGTTTTGGGGTTTTCTATGATAGGGATCATTGGCGAGTAGGTGGAGGATATATGAGTGCTTGTGGCTAAAAGCTTGTCCCACGTAAGAAGGGTCTCTAGCGTGAGGTGGTATTTTTGGATTAGTTTGGGACGTTTTGGTGCTGGAATCCATGCCAGTGTGCCTACATTTTTAAGTTGGAGAATCTGTCCGTCAAGTCTTACCCATTGCTTTTGTGTAGTGTTGTGCGACCACTCTACTAATCTTTGTAAAATTATGGCCTTTCTATACAGAGACAAGTCCGGGAAGCCCAGACCTCCCCTTTCACGAGGTAAGTATAATGTCTTTCTAGGGATTCTTGGTCTAGTCCCAGTCCAAATGAATTGCTCCAACGTCCTTTGTAGGTGGGGTAAAAAGTCAGTCGGTAAATGAATTGGAACTGTCTGCATTACATAGAGTATACGTGGTAGTATGTTCAGTTTTATAAGGCCTATTTTCCCTAACCAAGATAGAGATTTATTTTTCCAGGAAGATAAATCATTAATAATTTCTTTTCGCAGGGCAAGATAATTATTTCTGAAAATGTCGGAGGGGTCCGCGGATAAAAATATCTCAAGGTATTTCAGTTTGGTAGCAGCTATGGGAACCTTATATTCTGTTTCTAGCATATGAATGTGGTCAGCTGGAACGTTCACATTAAGGAGCTCTGATTTAGATAGATTCAGGTGGAAGTTGGACAGCGCACCGTATTCTCTCAGTTCCTTCAGGAGCTCAGGAATGGAAGTGTCAGCACTCGTCAGAGTATAGAGGACGTCGTCGGCGTATAAGGCCTGTTTATATTCCTCCTGTCCCACCTGCACACCTTTTATATTTGGATTGTTTCTGACCCTTTGAGCTAATGCCTCGATTGATAGGGCAAAGAGCAGGGGGGAAAGAAGGCACCCCTGTCTGGTGCCATTGGAAATATTAAATTTATCTGATAAAGTACCATTTATTCTAATGCGCGCGTTGGGTGCAGAGTATAACGCAAAGGTCATATTAATGAAGGCCTGTCCAAAATTCATAACCTTCATGACCTGACGCAGGAACAGCCAATCGACACGGTCGAAGGCCTTCTCTGCGTCTGTCGAGAAGAGGGCCAAGGGTACTCTCTCAGATTGTGCGTAATTTATCAACTGAAATACCTTGTTGGTATTATCCCTGGCCTCTATACCAGGCACGAAGCCTACTTGGTCGGTTGCAATAAGGTTTGGGAGAAACCGATTAAGTCGGGTTGCTAAAATTTTAGCTAGGATTTTGATATCCATGTTCAGTAAGGATATGGGCCTAAAATTCGCTGGGGAGGTTGGGGGTTTGCCGGGTTTAGGGATAATAGTAATATGTGCTTCAAGCAGCGTGTTTGACATAGTAGGGTTTTCAATCAGATTATTAAAGAGGCTGAGCATCATAGGGCCCAATGTTTTTTGAAAAAGTTTGTAATATTTAAGAGAAAAGCCGTCTGGGCCTGGGCATTTGCCACTAGGGAAGTCTTTTAGGGCCTGGGAGAGTTCCTCGGGGGAGATAGGAGTGTCAAGATTATTCTTTTGGTCCTGATCTAATTGTGGTAAATTCAGTGTTGATAGGTACTGGTCTATCATTGCGCTTTTAGTTAAATTATTGTCCGTGTGCCCATCAGAGACAGTCTGTTGTGGTAAATTATATAGCTCTTTGTAGTAGGTATGAAAGGAATTCGCAATTTGTTTGCTACTCCTCAGTATAGTACCGTCTGGGTTTATTATGTGATGGACATGTCTTAAGTTGTTTCCTGCGCACAGCCCTAGCTAATAGTTTTCCTGGTCTGTTGCCACCCTCATAATATCTTTGCTTTATCGCAAGGACCCGGCGTTGGTATACCTCCAATTGGTGGGCATTTAGATCTTTCCTAGCTTTCTCTAGCTGATGTTTAACCTCTACATCTAACGGGTTTCCTTTGTGTGTAGTTTCTAGTTGGGTTATTGTATTTAATAGGTGAGTGTGCTTAAGTCTGTATTGTTTATTGAGGCGCGCCTTGTGCTTGAGAAGTTCACCTCTTATGACACTTTTGTGGGCTTCCCAAAAGTTTATTATTGATGTATGGTCAGGGTCGTTGTGCCGTAAGTAATCAGTCAGGGATTTTAGGATTTCAGAGTTGACCATTGGATTGTCCAGTAAGGTATCGTCTAGTCTCCATATGTAAGTCGTGGGAGGGAGATCTGGCCATTGTATCATACAGGTGACCGGAGCATGGTCCGACCAAGTTATTGGGCCAATAGAGCAGGAGGTTACCATGTCAAGTCCAGAAGCATCAGTAAGGAAATAGTCTATTCTGGAGTACTTGTTATGAGGGGAG
This sequence comes from Bombina bombina, assembly GCF_027579735.1. Classification (NCBI taxonomy): domain Eukaryota; kingdom Metazoa; phylum Chordata; class Amphibia; order Anura; family Bombinatoridae; genus Bombina; species Bombina bombina. The sequence goes on from NC_069503.1 coordinate 307,056,098, forward strand.
GAATAAAAGGTGTAGTCCCTACCTGATGGGTGTAACGATCTCCAGATATCGTGTAGCAAAAGGTTTGAGATTGTCGACTTAACAGATTTAATTATTTTAGGAGTACTGGTCAGGCCATTAGATGTGTCTATGGAAGCATCCATAGTGATGTTAAAGTCCCCTGATATGAACACTGGGCCCTTTGCAAGGTCGAGAAGGAGCTTTGATATTTTAGTCATAAACAAGTGTTGGTCAGTGTTTGGGCAATAAAGGGTGGCCAAGGTAATCGGGTGTTTGTAAAGTCGCCCTGTGATGATCAAGTACCTGCCGTCGAGATCCCTCTCTATATGCGTGATCTTTAAAGGGACAGAGTGGTGTATCATTATGCTCACTCCCCCCTTTTTAGTGGGGCCAGAGGCGAAGATTGCTGTAGGATAGAGTGTGTTAAACCACTTAGGTTCTCTGCCCCTGCGGAAGTGAGTCTCTTGGAAGAAGAGGATATGACTGTGTAAGTTTTTAAGGGCGTTAAATGCTATTGAGCGCTTACCTGGGTTGTTCAGCCCCTTTGCGTTGATAGTAGTTAGGGTAAGGCCATGCGAGCCGAATCTGCTATGTTGGTGGTTCATGCTGGAGGGAAGGAGGGAGAGAGGGGAGAAGAAAAAAAAAAAAAAAGGGGGGAGGGAGGGAGAAGAAGGCGAGAAAAGAAAGGGAAGAATAAGATTTATAGAAGAGGGGGGAGAGGATTATAGGGAGGAGAGCTATAAGAAAATTGAGAGTAAGATTGGTGCACAAGCAAGAGAAGAATAGAATCAGAGTAAACCGTACACTGTTGAAAAGTCAGTCAATTTCTGTATATGAACACAAAACTATTAATATTAAACAACAAATAAGATCAATCGGGGTAGTAACCCCCAGGCAATAAAAACTGTTGAGATATGTCAAATACTCTTGTTGGCGTTAAAGCCATTCAAACAAGAGGCAATGGAATTTTAGGCAAAGAGGGAGGGGTGGGGAAAGGGGTACACAGAGGGAATAAACCTGTAAGGGTAATTTAAAGAGGAGGTTGGGGTGGTGGTGTTAGGAGTAGAGTTTCCCCTACCGATTTGGGTGGGAGGGAGAGTTGGGTACCTTAGGGTATAATAAATGACAGTAACGTTTACAACGATAACCTGTAAATGATAACAGTATAACAGTTAAATTTTCAGGATGGTCAAAAACAAAGAACTAAAACATTCGGTAGGTATATGGAACTAGAGATGATAATTAGAGGTTAACCTGTACATTTTGCTCTCTCATTGAACAAGTCGTATATTTAACACGTACCTACTTACTCATATGGCTTGCTTAAAAACAACTACCCACTCCCTCCCCCCCACTACAACATATTAACATTGATCTCCTCTACTTGAACAAAACTCCAGGATTTAGGTTTTTCAGGGAGCATATTGCTGCACCTGAACACAGCGGAACAGAGTCCCCAAGTACAAGTCTGTAAGAAAAAAGGATACTTATGCTGTAGTTCTTTAGAGAGGGCCACACAGCGAACGTTTCAAGGCCTGCATAAATTTCATCCCCTGTTTTAGGTTGATGAGATGGAGGGACCAGGTGAGCTGGTACGGCGAGGATGAGGCTCATTAATAGAGAGACTTTCGTAAAAGACTTGAGTGTCCATTCCTGCTTTGTAGATGGAAGTCTTGTTATTGTTAGAAGCCACAATTGATACCGGGAACCCCCAGCGGTAAGGGATTTTGTGTGCTCTCAAGTTAGCTGTAATGTGACCCATCTCCCTCCTCCTCTGTAAAGTAAGTGGAGACAAGTCTGAGAAAATCTGCAAATCCTCACCCGCATGTTGTACCGGGTGTTTGATACGAGCTTGTCTAAGGATCTCCTCCTTATCCTTATAATTTAAGAAGCGGACTATAATGTCTCTAGGGGGGGCCTTAGGTGGTGGTTTTGCTCTGAGCGCTCTATGAGCGCGCTCCAGGGGAACATCTGGGGAAGAAGGGGTCTCTTTTAAAGTGCGAAATAAACTCTGCAGGTATCCCTCTATTGCAGGAGGGTGTATGGTCTCAGAGGCACCCCTGATGCGTAGGTTGTTCCTACGGCCCCTGTTATCAAGGTCTTCAAGTCTCTCAGATAGTTGCTGTATAGCTTCTGTGTGTCCCTGGAGCTCTGTATTTATGTGTTGGCTGGAAGCAACGCAGGCTGCCTGCGCTGCCTCTACTTTTGAGACCCTGGTATCAAGCACAGTAATATCCTTTCTGAGGTCGTGGAAAAGGGAGCGCATCTCCTGAACCACATTCTTGATGTCCTCCTTAGAGGAAAGAAGACGAAGATCCTCTTTTGTTATAGGGAGATCTGTTTGTGTGGGAGCTCTCTGAGATTAGCTGCGAGAAACGTGTTGTTCAGCCTCCATTGTATCCGGTGTGACACTAACAGGGTGCTCCACCTGTTTAAAGTATTTGTTCAGAGTGCGAACTGGCGTTTGTTTTTCGGCCTTATTTTGCCTCTTACACGGCATACCTCATATGCCCTTATTAAGTATGGGTAGTAAACAAAAGGGAAAAGTGTAACTTTGAGCAAGTGCAGTCCTTAAAATAGTGTTGACATGCGGCCTGAGATAACTGCAGCTTTATATTTTTAGCCTACAATATTAAAACCCTTCTTATAAGTCCCAGATAAAAACAACAGCCTGGATATCTCCCCAGTAACTTGTAGGTATATTACTGCTGAGGAGCTTAGTAGATATTCGTATGAATGAAGTGCTGGGCCTGTGTTAGGTGAAGACTCCCCACATGGTAGTATACTGCTATTTCTTTCATATAGCTCCGAGCAGATGTTGGGGATAAAAAGTTAGGCCACCCTATTAGAGCACTCTTTAGGGAGATAGAAAAAAAAAAGAAAGGAGGCCTGTTTCAAACCTGAGTCTTTCCTGTTAATACTGTGATCCCCTCCAGGCCGCCCACGTGGCCTCCGTTAATTAAATAAAGTATGGCGCTATATTTTCCAGAAAGACCTGACCTGCACTTTTCTGTTTTTTTTTTTTTTTTTGTTTGATCCCAGAGACACACTCCTCAAACCACCCGTGACTGCCCGGTTCTGTAAAGTACTTGATGCGGCAGGGTGTTATGTGGCCACCGGAACTGAGCCAGCAACAGGTATAAACCAGGGCTCCTCACCCGATGAACAGGCGAAACTCCTGGGCTCCGTTAATGACAAGGTACATAGACACACTCACCGGGCAGTACTCAGGGGGGGTCGCGATCAGTGCTGGGTCCTTCTGGAGTGGCGATGCAGCAATTATAGACACCGAGCCGATGCCGCCATTCACATGCAGACTGCTGCGATAAGGGCCTCCGACGTCTTTGCTCACTTTGTCACGTAGTTACACCTTGCGGTAAGGCAAGCAAGGTATCTATGACGGCTGAGGAGTTAGAGATATGAATCCCCCTGTGAAAGTTATATTTAGGGAAGGAACATGCCTAAAATTATTTGTTTTTATGCCTGAGGGTTGAAGAGCACTTTCAGAACACAGCCATCTCCCTGCGTGGCTAGGCTCCGCCCCCGATATTTTTGCTTTTTTATGATAAATCAGCACAAAAACTAAATATTCATTTAATACAAATGGAAATATTTGAGATGACATACAAATACAAATTTAGTAAAAATAATTGCACGATATCATTGGTTCCATCAAGAAAAAAATAATCCCCAAAGCAAATTTTTCAGTAACTATTATTTTAGTGTATAAATATGTTTAAATATAATTGTTACAATGATTATAAAAAGGAAAATTAAATTAGAAGGAAATTAAATAAATATAGCGATCTGTTTTTTATAGTTTTATTTTATATATATATATATATTTTTAAATAAATAATTTGCATGTAGTTATTAGAAAAACATATCAAATATAATTGTGAAAAATAGATAAAATACTAAAAAACAAAAACAACATCAGAATAATTAATGTGACAATGATAGAAGGTATAGTTCATATTGGGGAAATATGTAATGCCAGAGAAAAAAAAAACAGCCAACAATGGTTTCTATGCATAACAGTCCATTGATGGCAGATAGTCCAACAGAAGGTCAGTGGATGAAGCTTGTTGCTCAGTGGTATTGATGGCAATGGTAAGGAAAAAAGGCTGCACTCTCCTCACATAAGGATGTCACAAAATCTGAAAAATTGGAGAAAACAAGAGAGGCACCTGTGTGTACCAATAATAGAACAAAATAATCAGTATCAATGAACCCTAGTCAGGGTACTCACATTTGTGAAGAGCATTCAGACAGTGCTATTAGGCACAGGCTGGATATTTGACAGCAGCCCAGCTCACTGATCAGCCTGAGTGCAGGAACCAGGTAACATCAAATCTGGAGATAAAGCAACAGACAAGGCACCTGTGTGTACCAGTAATATAACAAGGTGGTATCAATATAAAACCCTAATCAGGGTACTCACATTTGTAAAGAGCACTCAGACAGTGCTATCAGAGGCAGGCTGGATATTTGACAGCAACCCAGCTCACTGAACAGACCGATGGCCGGAACACTGGAATACAGGAGCCCTGGAACTCTGGGGTCCCAGCAGCTTGGAAGTGTGAAAAAATGCTGTAGCTGTGCTACAATAAGTGCAGCCAGAGACTCTCCTGGGGGAGTGATAGGTTATTGGTAGGCAAGTAAGCTGAGGTTCCAATATAAAGATAAAATTATTAAAATAAAATGTATTAAAAATCAAAATATAGATAAAACAATGGAACCATAAGATAGGGAATGCTAGCAACCCTCCTTACATTAATTTGCAATTGCAATGCGTTTCTCAGCTCCTCAAAACGCTGTTTCATCAGGCATACAATCTAAGCTGTGAATAGCCTTTAAATATACATACATACAAGCCTCACCAATGATGATACAAACAAATTAACAAATTAACACCTAGGAATCCTCCCCCTCTGGAGGGAGTTACCAGCTGTTTAACCCATTGTTGGAGATGTAAATTTCATTGGTCTTAAATATATTATTTTAATGGTCCAAATCACTTTGTAGTTTATAGGAACTTTTAGGGGTGTCCAAATTTATACAGACATCTGTGCAGGGAGAATATTCCACATCATGCCCTGATTCCCAACAGCAGTGTAATTATATCAATTTTTTTTAGATAGCTCAATATTTGTCAGGGTGCCAGGAATCAAACTGAGACGAGAAGTGCAAAAATAATCACACTTTTATTAATAGCAAAAAATAATAAAAAGTCCACAAGTCAAATAACAAGCCAGGAGTCAAACCAGAGCTGGTAGTCAGACGAGCCGAGTCAGGAGCCAAAGTGAATAGTCAGATGAGCCGGAATCTGGAACAAGGAAAACAGCAGAGTCAAGAACAAGCCAGGGATCAGGAACCAGGAAGGACGTCAGGCAGCCAGGTAATACACAGGAACTCTCACAAACAGGTCTGAGACAAGGCAAAGGCAAAGCATACTGAACAGAGGCCATTTAAATAATAAGTGATGGCATCACAATTCTGAGACTGCATCCTGTCTCACATGGATGATGCACACCAGTCTAGCCATAAAAGGAAGTGCAGGAAATGAGCAGCATCCCCCACAATGCACCAAGTCAGGAAGAGAGGTGAGTAAAATGGCTGCCAGCAGCACATGCAAACACAACAGGGAAAAAACCCTGACAGTACCCTCCCCTCAACGACTCTTCCCCCGCGGGAGGACAAAAGGCTTATTGGGGAAACGGGCATGGAAGGCACGGAGGAGGACGGGAGCATGAACATCAGAGGAGGGAACCCAAGAACGCTCCTCCGGACCGTAGCCTCTCTAGTGAACCAAATACTGTACATGGCCCCTGGACATACGAGAGTCAATAATGCTGCTGACCTCATACTCCTCATGGTTGTCATCAAATATAGGATGGGGACAAGGCAACACAGTGGTAAACCGATTACAAACCAATGATTTCAAGAGGGAGACATGAAAAAAATTGGAGATGGGCATAGCAGGAGGAAGATCAAGAGCGTAGGACACAGGATTAATCCGTCAGAGTATTCGAAAAGGACCAACAAAATGGGGAACCAATTTATTGGAAGGCACACGAAGGTTCAAGTTGTGAGAGGACATCCAAACTCTCTCACCAACCTGGTAGGAAGGTGTGGGCAGACGCATACGATCAGCCTGGAACTTTTGGCGCTGCATAGAACGATGAAGGCAATCCTGAATCTGCACCCACGTGGAATGGAGATGCTGGAGATGCTCCTGCAAACCCGGAATACCGTGAGACATGAATTAATCGGGCAACAAGGATGGTTGAAACCCATAATTCACCATGAACGGGGATAACTTGGAGGAAGTATTAATAGCACTATTACGAGCAAACTCTGCCCAAGGTAACAGTTCAGACCAATTATTGTGGTGATCTGAGATATAGCAACAGAGGAACTGTTACAGAGCTTGATTAGACAGTTCCGCAGCCCCATTGGTTTGAGGGTGATATGCAGAGGAGAAGGAAAGCTGGATCCCCATTTGAGCACAAAAGGAACGCCAAAATCTTGAGACAAACTGGCTACCCCGGTCCGACACTATCTCCTTGGGTAACCCATGTAAACGGAAGACCTCCCGGGCAAAAATTGAAGCAAGCTCCTGAGCGGTAGGCAGCTTCATCAAGGAAATGCAATGTGACATTTTAGAAAAATGGTCAACCACCATAAGGATAACAATATTGCCATTGGAAACAGGGAGCTCGACAATGAAGTCCATGGAAAGATGTGTCCAAGGACGCTCACCATTAGCAATAGGTTGAAGAAGACCCACAGGAAGACGTTGAGGAGTCTTATTTTGTGCACAAACTGAGCAGAAGGCAACATATGCAGCAACATCAGAACGAAGACCTGGCCACCAGAATTGAGATTGTACGCTCCTCTCAAATCAAGTTTAGTAAAGACCGTAGCTCCCTTGAGGTGGTCAAAGAGTTCCGTAATGAGCGGAATAGGGTAAGCATTCTTAATGGTAAGACGATTAAGACCCCTATAATCAATACATTGTCTTAACTCGCCACCTTTTTTTTCACAAAGAAGAAGCCAGCCCCTGCAGGAGAGCAGGATTTGCGGATGATCCCCCACGACAGAGCATCGGCAATATACTCCTCAATAGGACAATTATCTGCAACAGACAGAGGTTACACCCGGTCCTTAGGAGGAATGGCTCCAGGTTGCAGGTCTATGGCACAATCGTAAGACCGGTGAGGAGGCGTACCGGTACTCACCTTGTTAAACACATCTAGGAACTCTCGATACTCCTCTGGCAATTGAGATACCGATGAAGTGCACAAGACTTTAACTGGTTTCCGAAGACAAGTGGAAATACATTGCGGGGACCACGACAAAATTTTGGACCTGCGCCAGTTGAGACTGGGATTGTGCTTTTGGAGCCAGGGATAACCCAGAACAACTGGAAAATGCGGAGAGTTTATCACCTGGAACTGGATGGTTTCAAAATGGAGAGCCCCAACAGCCATGGACAACAGAGCAGTTTTGTGAGTAACGAGTGCGGGCTGAAGGGGCCTGCCATCAATGGCCTCAATAGCAAGCAGAATGGACAGAGGCAAAACAGGAATGGAGTGCTTTGATACAAAAGCACTGTCAATGAAATAGCCCGCAGCACCGGAGTCAACAAGAGCCTGAGTGACTATGGAGGAGTCCACCCAGGAAAGGACAACCATGACCAAAGGTTTCTCCTTAAGCAGTTCTGGGGATGAGGATAAACAACCCAAGGTCTGCCCCCGACAGGACCTTAGGTGTTAGCTTTTCACGGCCATGTAGGACAAGACTTCAAAAAGTGGCCCTGTAACCCACAATAGAGGCAGAGCCCCTCCCCCCTCCTAAAGGCCCTCTCCGCCGCAGAGGGACGCGTGAATCCCAACTGCATCGGCTCAGCAGTACCTGGTGACTCAGGACCAGGAGGCATGGGAGGAGAGGGCCTCTCTCTGAGTCTGATGTCAATTAGGATCAAAAAGACACCAATGCCTGGAGATCCTCTGGTAAATCTCTGTCAGCAACTTTGTCTTTAATCGCATCAGAGAGCCCATGAAAGAAGGCAGCAACAAGGGCTTCATTGTTCCAACCAACCTCTGCGGCAAGCGTACGGAACTCAATAGCATACTGAGCAACAGATTTTGTACCTTGCTGTATGGACATGAGTCGTTTAGCAGCAGAGGAGGAGCGAGCCGGAACATCAAATACCCTTCGGAAGGAGGCCACAAATTCAGGGTAATTTGAAATCACAGGTTTATTAGTGTCCCACAAGGGATTAGCCCAGGCAAGATCTGTGTCAGAGAGTAACAAGATGAGAAATTCCACCTTAGCTTTATCAGAGGGAAACGCCTGAGGTAACATCTCAAAGTAAATGCCCACCTGGTTCAAAAACCCTCTGCACTGAATAGGATCACCTCCATATCGCTGAGGTAGCAGTGCAGAACCGGACATGCTCCTGGTAGGCATAGGTGCAGCAGCGGAAACCGGAGCAGCCATAACTTGCAGGACACTTTGGTCCAAATGTGCAGTGCGAGTCAGCAGGGTTTGCAGGGCTAGTGCAAATTGATCCAAGCGGTGATCCTGTACATCCATCCTGGAAATGATGGCAGGTAAAGGTGGATAATTAGTAGCATCAGTATTCATGGCCTTTGCGTAATGTCAGGGTGCCAGGAATCAGACTGAGACGAGAAGTGCAAAAATAATCACACCTTTATTAATAGCAAAAAATAATAAAAAGTCCACAAGTCAAATAATAAGCCAGGAGTCAAAACCAGAGCTGGTAGTCAGACGAGCCGAGTCAGGATCCAAAGCGAATAGTCAGACGAGCCGGAATCAGGAACAAGGAAAACAGCAGAGTCAGGAACAAGCCAGGGATCAGGAACCAGGAAGGACGTCAGGCAGCCAGGTAATACACAGGAACTCTCACAAACAGATCTGAGACAACGCAAAGCATACTGAACAGAGGCCCTTTAAATAATAAGTGATGACATCACAATTCTGAGACTGCATCCTGTCTCACATGGATGATGCACACCAGTCTGGCCATAAAAGGAAGTGCAGGAAATGAGCAGCATCCCCCACAATGCACCAAATCAGGAAGAGAGGTGAGTAAAATGGCTGCCAGCAGCACATGGCAAACACAACAGGGAAAAGACCCTGACAATATTACTCAGATCAAACATCCTCCAATCGTTTGTATTGTCTTTGTATAAAACATTATTTAAGAAAATATAAAAAACATTGTGAATGTGTTTTACCTCTTAAGGACATTGTTAATATTAAATATAGTATATATGGGTAGCTCACTTTAAAATCTTATATATATATATTTTATATAAAATGGGGCAGGTGCTACCTAGAATAAATAATATACAAAACAATGAAAAGAAAGTAGATACACCAAATAAGAAGTTTCTAAAGTTTAGGTCCAAGCAGCACAACTGCACAAAAAATCAATCAAAAGGAGACTGGATGTGCAAAAAATACAAAATACACTTTAATATGCTAAAAGGTTATAACACACATACTAGGGACCCCTTAGTATCACAGTAATAAGGCCGGCTTTGAAAAATGTCTGGTGCACCAAAGAGGACAAAATAATTAAATCAACTTTTCCAATTAGTAAAAAAGATGGGAAAATTGAAACTGAATTTTTTCGCAAGCCTACTGCTACTAACAGCCTTCTTCTGGGATCAAGCCACCATCCTGAAAACTTGAAGAAAGAAATACCCTACGGGCAGTTTCTGCGTTTACACAGAATTAGCTCTGAGGACTCCGTTTTCAACAAACAAGCAAAAGAAATGGTGGCTCGTTTCCATGAGAGAGGCTATTTTAAAAGATCCGTTAAAAGAGCCCTTTTTAAAGCATCTCAGCAACAAAGAAAAGACCTTTTATATCAAACAAAGAAATGGGACAGTGATGGAACAAAAAATAGATTTATCACAAAATACAATACCCATTGGAGCAAGGTTAAAACTATTTTAAGCAATAATTAGCATTTGCTTTCTAATGACCACAACCTCCACGAGCATGTGGGAGTTTACCAACTCATGACAGCAAGGAGACCTAGTAATCTTAAAGATCTCCTTGTAAGAAGTGAATTTGCAAAAGTTCCTACATGATGTAACTGGTTAGAACTAAATGCTCAAAAAATAACTGGTAGCTCCCCATGCAGTCACTGTGTCTGCTGCCAATTCATGCAGAGAGCTAAAACATTCAGCACTAATACTGGGATCACATATAAGATGAAGTCCTTTATAAATTGTTCCACTATGGGAGTTATATATCTATTATATTGCTCTTGTAATTATTTCTAGGTGGGAAAAACCTTCAGAAAATTTAGATCCCGAATCATAGAGATGATGTAAAAGACTTAAACATTGACAGCCCTGTGGACAGACATTTTGGCCAATTTTACAAATCAAAAACTGCTGATTTCCACTTTATTGGAATAGAATCAGTGAAACTAAACACACGAGGGGGTGACATTGACACAATTTTATTACAGAAAGAGACAAGATGGATATATAAATTAGATACATTATCTCCAAAAGGCCTAAATGAAAAATTAGAATTTGTATCTTTTTTAGGCTAATCTTTTCATGTAAAAATATACTTTTCCCCTGTCTGTTCCCGTAAATATAGCCGCCTGTGAATATAGCTTTTTCATTATTATTATTATTTTTTTATTTTCATTTCTAATGGAATCTCATTTGTCTAACTTATTTCGCACGTAGATTGAAAGTATATAGAAGCTCAAAAGCAATTTTACCATATTAAATTGAATATGATGTATACACATACACTAAAGATGAATATAAAAGTATCATTAAGTCTTTAATTATGCTATTTATATCTAATGGTTTGTTTGTGTGTGTCTCTTTTTATAACTTTGTAAATTTGCATAGTTATAGTTCAGCTTAAAAATTCACTTGGCATCTAGGAAATATGACAATGCCTTATTAAATATATTTGCCACTGTTTATAACATATTACTATTGGATACTTGGTTACAACCGAAATTGGTAGAAACATTTCACATGGACTGATTACAAATGGAAGATGTATTGATCAATAAGGATGTGACTGCATGACGCACGTTTCCAATAAGAAGGCACGTTTTCCTAGATGACGACAGCACCCAGAAGAAGCTCCATGCTGCAATACTTGAAGGAGTGAAACGAGCGACACGACTCGTCTGTGTTCAGCAGCTTGTCATTTACATGGGATCCCCCCATGCACAGGATCACCCCGGAAGGCGGCATGTAAATTCAGCAGCGAAGTTAGGAGGAGCACTTGCTTAAAGGAGACAGGTAAAATATCTTGACCAGTTTGTTTGGAGGACGCTTCAACGGTGGTCATTTCTGTTGATACGCGATGGAATAAGACTCCTCTTTTCCTATGCTTGCGTGTCTGTTTCAACCTTCAGTGTGTGGATGATGCCTGGTTCTCTTGGCTTTGTAGCAGCTTTGGGATTTTGACTCATTCATTGCATCTTTCATTGCTTTACTAACTTTGAATTCTCCATATACAATGAATAACATTTGCAATTGAAAAAATTTGAAAAGTTGATTTCATTACTTTGTCCTCTTTGGTGCACCAGACATTTTTCAAAGCCGGCCTTATTACTGTGATACTAAGGGATCCCTAGTATGTGTGTTATAACCTTTTAGCATATTAAAGTGTGTTTTGTATTTTTTGCACATCCAGTCTCCTTTTTATTAATTTTTGTGCAGTTGTGCTGTTTGGTCCTAGACTTTTATAAACTTCTTATTTGGAGAATCTACTTTCTTTTCATTGTTTTGTAAATTGTTAATATTAATTAGTAAGAAGAAGCATCTTTTTTGTCTGTGAATGAATGAATTGAATAAAAATCGTCATCATGAGTATGTGGGAAGTGAGCTGAGTGGTGATATTCAGCCAATAGTGTGAATATAAAATAAGGATGGGCGTCCCATAGGTTATTAACCTGGGCGCTGTCATATTGATGTGTAGCTGTTATGTTTCAGGGGGCGGGTGCAATGCGATCCCAAATATAGTGAAATCAGTGATATACAGCGTCCCATAGAGTGCCAATAAGGGCGATGACCAGTTAATAAAACACGTTACCATACCGTGTAAGGGGGTGGGCATACAAACTAAAAGGATTAAGATGTCACAAATAATCATGTAAACCTAATAGGTGGAGAAAATAAAAAATAAATATTGATAATAATAAAATGAGGTGCTCTATGTGAGAAATGAAGTGATCAACTATAGTGTGTACTAACTTGATAGCATATATGCAAAACTAGACAGTACTTGTGTGAATTGATTCAGTGTCTGTGGTGATACCAGTGGTACCTGGAAACGAGATCTTGGATATAAGAGGGGGTATCTAGCTCGATATGTGCTAAATATAACCGATATTTCAAAAATTGGAGCATGCATATGATGCAAGATTACTATTATGCTAGCTAGATATACTAAATCTATGTAGAGGGGTGGCGGCCAAAGGTAATCGCACTACAAATGTGTTACAATAATAGGGATGTGTCTAACATGAGATTGCATATAGAAATATGTTAAAGAGTCATATGGGCTCTTCATTGCCCTTAAAAAAGCATTTAGCTCCGATAGGCTATAGCCCAAACCCTAATCTAAAAAAAAAAAACACCCAAAAAGTGTTAGGTTTTTTAAACCTTTTTTGGGTGGGGTTTTTTTTTAGTAGTTTTAGGTTTTTTTAATGTGTAATTTAGTTTATTTAATTTCTAGTTATTCTAATTTTAGTATAATAGTAATGTTAGTTTAATATATAGTTTAAACTTTTTTTTTATTTATTTCACAGGTAAGTTTTTATTTATTTTAAGATAGGGATATTGTCATTTTAATATAAAGTTAATAGGTAGTTTATGGATGTTAGTGTACTCTGTTTAGCTATGAGTTTTGTGTAACAGTTTTGTTGCGCAAAACTCATAACTACTGGTCTCAGATTGTGGAACAGGTCGTGTCAATATGGGCTGGAACGCAAGCATTTTAGCCTCACCGCACAACTTGTAATACCGGCGCTTATGGAAATCCCACGCAAAAACGTCATTTTTTTTGAGTGCGGGACTGACGTTGCGTTTCAGACTGCAATGCTTGTGGTACAGCTATACCGTCAAGACTCGTAATGACTGCGTTCCATTTTTTACGCTGAAATGGTAATTTTCTCAGCGTTAAAACCCAAACGCAAAATTCGTAATCTAGGCGATTGTGCCTTAAAAATTGAAGCTATGTGTTACATTCTGGAAACCCCTTCTGTATCCCAACAGTTTGCCTATAAAGTGACCTATTTAAAGTGCTGCTAAAAGTTTTTAAATGTTTTCAATGTTGTCACTATTTTGTTATTAAAGCCCATAACTTCATGATAATAGTTTTACAGGTATGAGGCCTTTGTGAAGCAGTTTCCTTCTCCACAGTAGTTCTCTTGAATGTTTTACCGTATTCACTGAGCTCTACAGGAAGGTTATATTCTGAGCTAGGTAAAAAAGAAATCCTTCCAGTCTTGCAATTATTTTTTTTCTTTTCAAATAAGATAAGTTTATATTTTAACACACAATTTTGTTTATCTACTGGTTCAGGTTCTATAGCTATGGATGGTGCTACTGCCTGAAATGATTTCCCTGCATTCATTATGTGGTGGTGATTGTGGTATGGGTCTTTTGCATTATCTACTTGGTCATGAGTTATGCTGCAATTTTTAGTTACAGACTAATTGGATAGGTTATAGAATATTTTATATTCAAAACATACAACAAAATGTAAGCTTCTCACATTATCCATTGTAAATTACACCCTTTAAGGGAAGAGTTGCACAGGAGGCAATCGTGTGTACTATCTTTTTATTCAGTGTTTTACTCAGCAATCTTCCCCTTTGCTACCCTGAATGTCAGAGAAAAACTTCCCCAAAATACTAGGGAGTTTTTGTTTTGCCTTTCAAAACTATAAATTGTTTTTAAGAAGACAACCCAAGGTATTAATCTTGGCCCATTTTTATATATTTCATGCCACCATTTCCCTGCCAAATGCAAATAAATTGACATACCGCTTGTGCAATCGTGACACAAATGATTGCAAAAGCTTCTCTGGGATCCCTTTTGTTCGGATATAGCAGGCATGCATGGATTTTCCATTATTTTTTAGTGATTAGAAGGCTGCTAATTGCAGCTGCGTACCACACTTCCTGGAAGAGAAGGGGTTAATTAGTTAGCTAATTAGTCAAAGGGACACTCAAGTCAAAATTAAACTTTCATGATTGAGATAGAGCATTCAATTTTAAACAACTTTCCAATTTACTTCCATTAACAAAATGTGCACAGTCTTTTTATATTTAAACATTTTGAGTCACCAGCTCCTACTGAGCATGTGCAAGAATTCACAAACTATAGATATATGCATTTGTGATTGGCTGATGGCTCTCACATGATACAGGAGGAGTGGAAATACACACAACCAAAATTTGCCAGAAAAAAATCTACTACTCATTTGAAATTCATACAAAGTGCTATATTGCATTTTACTTTTTATCATGCATTTGTTGATTATGTAAATCTACTGTATTTACTAGTCCTTTAAGGAAAATAGTTTAGGCATGCAGGTTTTACTATCCTACCTGAAACCTCACACCTCCCTGATCTCTCCCAAACAGCTCTCTTTACAACCTATTCTCAATCATCCCCACCCTCACTCGTACTCCTTGCATAATTATTTTCTATCCTCTGGCTATTATAAATGTGCTACTTTCTATTATTACCGTCTTACCCCCCCCCTTACTCACACTCACTCAGACTTTAGATATACAAGTATAAACTTGTATCATGCTCAGCCTTTAATATAAAGTAATTATTTTCTGACACCTTTATGCAAAATTAATTTGGTTGTATTTAAGCTTGAACAGGTGACATACATGACTGTGCCAGATATGGTGAAATACTGAAGCTTGTCTTTAACAAGATACATTTTGCAAACCAGAGTTAAAACTGAAATCAATCATAAAAGAAACTGTGAATATACCTGCATTAAAAGCAGTTTCTTTAGTTAAAATACGACAAAAATAGAAATTTGTATTGATACTGTTCTCATTTTTATGATGATTCAAGCCAATCGATGGCCACATACTGTTTCTCATTTAAATCATTTTAACTTCCCATAAGATAACTTCTCATGATAATGGACCACATTGATTGCAAAAAAAGTGATACAATTTAATCTAGTCACACAAAAAACTATATAGGCGTTTCATAGAACCTTATATTTATTTAAAATATGAGGCTAAATTCTAATCAGGTTGTTGAAATTGAGTGGCTATGAAAAGCAAAATCAAAATTTTCATAGTGCCACTATTTTAGCCACTTGATTAAACTCATCCAATTATTATTTATTGATAGCTTCCTGTGTCACTTAATAACATTTCCTTTCAGCTGGTTGCAGTGACTGTCAAAGATCATCTGTCCCCAACGAGCCACTCAAACACTGCTGCAATATTACACAGGTGTCAGAGCTACAGCTCATTAAATCTAATTGTGACCTCTCTCTCAGCACATATAATCTTAAGGGACAGGAAACCCCAAAACATTTTTTCATGATTCAAATAGAACATACATTTAATTTTGACATTCCTATCCCTTTAACCATGGCCCCACCACTATTGCTAACTGTAATCCTTTTCAACCTCAATAAATTCACTGTAAACATATTTCCCTTTTAACAGATCTAATTATCCCCCATTCCCCATTGCTAACCACCACTGGTTTGCTAATTCCACCAGCCCAGAACCCTCACCAAAAGACCCCCCTAAAACCTAAGCACTACCTAGTAAGATGTAATTTCCCTTTATACGCCAACACTTTATCCCTTTTAACTTAGGTCCTTTTGATAGGGAGTCTTCAATCTTTGCTGCTTAATTTTAATTGGCCAATTAGCATTAATAGCTACAGACTCTTAAACATTAGCAGACCACAGAGAGGATGAAGAAGTAGGGAACATGTTAATGGATGAAGTTGAAAAAATAAGCCTCTTTTGTCTGATGTCAAAAGGTGAGTGGGTTTACGTTGTGTCTGTTTATCTGAGTGTGTATTTTAATGTTATGATTCTTTGGATCTATTATTTCTAGGGAGTTCTGACGGGAGAAGGACTTATGCATGGGGGAATATAGATGTTAATGGTGATTACTGTGGACATTTTTTATTAGTAGTTATGTGGTAGTTTAGGTTTAAAGGGACACTGAACCCAAATTTTTTCCTTTGTAATTCAGAAAGAGCATGCAATTTTAAGCAACTTTCTAATTTACCCCTATTATCAATTTTTCTTTCTTCTCTTGCTATCATTATTTGAAAAAGAAGGCATCTAAGCTTTTTTTTGGTTTTAGTACTCTGGACAGCACTTTTTTATTGGTGGATGAATTTATCCACCAATCAGCAAGGACAACCCAGGTTGTTCACCAAAAATGGGCCGGCATCTAAACTTACATTCTTGCATTTCAAATAAAGATACCAAGAGAATGAAGAAAAATTGATAATAGGAGTAAATTAGAAAGTTGCTTAAAATTTCATGCTCAATCTGAATCACGAAAGAAAATATTTGGGTACAGTGACCCTTTAAACAGGGTGTATATTAATGGGGTTGTTTGAATAGGGGTTAAGTTTAAAGTGGTGTGAGGTTTGACTTTACATTTATTTTGGCTGAGAACATGTTTTGCATATCTTTGTAAAAGGAGGTATTAGAGATTGTCATTATAATACTATAGGGGCTCTCATAGGAAAAACTAGCTGTTGCTATTACTTGGAAGTTGTCACATCTTCTATGCAGTTTGATTGTGATAGGTGACCAGCTGTGAATAATTGTAAGTGTTGCTGTGCTTGGGATCTGTCACTTCTAGGTGGGACAAGTATAGTTCAGGGCATCACAATAAACAGGTATGAGTCTGCATAGGATAATGATTCGGCAGTAATTGATGATATTTTTCTGGACCACATAGTTATTTGGTTCTTGCTGTCCTTCGAAGGATAAAGTCCCATTGCCGTTTCCTTTAGGCAGGTTTTAGACATTGTTTGTCTCTGATTAAGAAGAAGATTGCAGCCTCTGATATCTCAGTTTGTCAGTGTGAGATATTTTACTCAGCAACTACTTCAGAGATATTTTAGCTAGATAATAATGAATCTTTAGTAAGACAGTCATAGTTTAATTTTATACTGAGCATTTATCCTAAATGTGTTTAATCTATTGCTTGTAATCTTTGAATGACATTGTCAGCTATTTTTAATTCTTTGTGCTACTGCTGACCCTTCAAAATGCCAATTTATATTTAACAGATAAAAAGATAAGTAGATCTAAGATATTTTGTTTTCAAACTTTATTTCTATGAATTTTGAAAACGTGTACAAGCAGGTAAATGTAATCAGCAGTAGGTTATTTAGAAAAGTAAACCATTTCTTACATATTTTTTCAACTAAAAATATGATTATAAAACTGTTTTCTATTTAGGAGCTATCTTTAGTCTTACTAAATATAAATTAGAATCAGCTCATATTCAGCAATTATCATTAAATGTACAATGCTTTTATGTAAATTTTGAAATCCCTAATATTTTTCAATAAACCCAAAGCAGTATTCTGTTTGTGAACATTTCTTTATAGGGTATTCAATACATTTATTACCTTCTAACCCCCCTCTAAGTAAAGGTGTGTATTATTATACCTCTTGGAGGACCACTTTATGTCCTAGTATTTAAGCACTGTGTGCCCCCCACACCCCTTAGCCTTAGCCTGCTTCCAGCCTATGTAGTGACTGGTTCAGCCAGAATCATCAGTTCCTCTGTTGGTGGTGCATAACTAGTTAATGCTGACAATCCTGTGTAGAATTGCACACAGCAACTGTACCTGCATGAAAATAAATCACATGCAGAACCCCAGAATGAAATTAGTACAGTGGGAAGGATAAGACGAAGGGAATGATAGAAAGATGTAGGTTGCTTCTTTTCTTAAAGTGATGGTAAATTTGAGCATTTAAAAAAACACTAGGATTTACCATCACTAAAAATAATCTGGAGTTTCATTGATCTTTTAGTAAAAAAAAAAAAAGTGCTAAACTTAACCTGTCTGTACCACAGAAGCTCGCTAAAGTTTAAGTACCCAAAATTAATTCCTAGCAGAGTGTTGGAAAACCCATTCAAACCAATAGTTGTAAACTTAAACAATTACAGCAATAGATATCGCTACAGTCTTTTTCACCGAGAATTAGTTTTGAATTTTATCAGCTTTATTTCACATTTGTATCCCTTATAGCATTTCAAAACTATTGTGTTTCAATAAATCATGAACACAAATATCATAGCATGACCCTGTGAAGCTGCATATGCATCTTTAGACCCTAACATTTTAAGCCATCTTCCACCTTAGAGGTGGGAGATTTAAATCAACCAATCAGGGATGATTGACAAGCTCATGCACAGCTGGTTGTGATTGAGGAAGGAAAGGGGCTGCTCAAGCACTTGCTTGTGTAATTATGATTGCAGGCAATGATTGGCACCTTGTCAGTTCCAAAAGATATGAAACCTTGTCTGCCACAGTTTATTAAATGGGGCCATATGTCTCATAAATTACTACTGCAGTTTCACATGACATTTCTATAGTCTATGATACAAACCTTGCATCATGTACTTGTTATTAAAAGGGAGCAGTTATGAATAAATATCACAAAATCAATTTTTTGTTAGTTATTAGATCACAATCTGATCACTATAACTATGTGAAAGTGTTCTTTATAAGTATGGCTAATTGAAAGCAGCTCCTAATGGCTGGTAGCTATGAACAGCCTCCAAAGAGGCTTCTGACCCTATTGTCTATAAAATGGACACCAGAAAAAATATATAAGGTGCAGCCATACATTTAAGTATAGGAAAACTTGTAACAACTGTGTTCATCCAAACTGCAAAGAAGCAGCCTGTCCAAATACACCGAATACGGAAGCTAGCTCTTATTTCATCTCCCCAGTTTTATTATTATATAAGGTCAAGGTCAACATTTATAGGGACACTAAACACTAAGGGCTCGCTTCCATTGAGTCGTAATTCAGTTTGCATGCACTCGCAAACCGTTAAATATGCTGTCGAAAGCAATATCGTTTATCGACTGTTTCCAATGGCACGTTATACCTCAATATCGTCAGCTGGACTCCGGCTGCCGAAAAAATCTTCGCGTCCCATAGAAAGTAATAGAAGCCGTTAATCGATAAATTATACCAGGTTTCCAATGAAAGCGCAAACCATTAATATACTGTTGGAGGCCGTCGATACATTGAGAAATATTACACCCAGCTCAACTAGGTGTAAAAGAGGAAAATTGTGCTTTTTGAGACCTATTTTCTATTGAAATTATAAAACTTGCAAATAATGCAAGTGTTTTAATGTAGAAATAAATTGTTATAAGTAATATTTATTGTTGTCTCATGTATAGGAATAGTTGAACTTATATTCTAATAGAAATATCAGTATATATTTAAATATAGTAATATATGCAAGAACATATCTACAGAATGCAAACTAGACCTATGTCTAGGGCAGCAATACATATTACTTATATTTATGAAGTGTTAAATATAATTATATTAAAAAATAGTATTTGATTATTAAAAATATGGATAAGTGTATCTTTATTTTTCTTGAGAGGTGATCACAGGTAAGGAGCACGGACGTTAAACGTAAATTCTATAGCGTAAGGTCGGGTTACCTTAGCAACTAATTGATTTTCAAGAAATCCGACATCAGATGGAAGCGTTAACACAACGTTAACATACAGTTACACGAAAAGAGCGACTGCACGCTATCCGCAAAATATTTCAATGGAAACCTGGTACTAAAATGGAGCCGTAAATTGCTTTTAGCTGTCGGCTGCTTCGGTAGCTTACGGCTCCATTTTTAATGACTCAATGGAAGCGAGCCCTTTATAAATTTCATGCTCTTCCCTCTAATCATGGGTTCTGAAATTTTGGAATCTAGATTACACTGCAGCTATCTTAAAGAGCATTGGAATGTTGTGAAAGCTAGATTTCAACATGGCTGCACCCATGACTAGTGTGAGTTGGGAAATAATCTCAATAATATGCTTACACAATGTATTTAGTGTTTAATGTTCCTTTAATCTTGTTTAGTATAGGTATCTCACTATAATTATATAGCATCTCCTTTTTTTACACATTATAAGATCATCAATGAGAATTCATACACAAAGAATTGTGTTTTTTAATCATGTTTTAATCTATTTAAAATTAATTTAAAAAAATTGATTGAATTGAAAACCAAACCAAACAAACATAAATAGAAGAAAAGAAAGAGGCATATCACAGGATTTTCATTTGAGATCTCGCAAGTATTTTCACAGATGTTCATTAATAATAAAAATGTATTCAAATATAATGAATGTATTTAAATTAGAGAGTTGTGGAGAGTAAACTATTACAAATAATTATGAGTACTGTTTTAATTAATATGTTTAAATACCTAGTCACTTTATTGCTATCCAAAATGTATATTTATATGACTGAACTTAAAGGGACAGTCTAGTCAAAATTAAACTTTCATGATTCAGTTAGGGCATGCAATTTAAAAAAACTTTCCAATTGACTTTTATCATTTAATTTGCTTTGTTACTTTGGTGGTATTTTTGAAAAGCTAAACCTAGGTAGGCTCAACTTATTTCTAAAACCGTTGAAACCCACCTCTTAGCTCAGAACATTTTGAAAGTTTTCACAGTTAGACACTAATAGTTCATGAGTGTCATATAGATAACATTGTGCTCACTCACGTGGAGTTATTTAGGAGTCTGCACTGATTGGTTAAACTGTATGTCTGTCAAATGCACTGAGATAAGGGGGCAGTCTGCAGAGGCTTAGATACAAGGTAATCACAGAGTAAAACATACATTAATATAACTGTGTTGGTTATGCAAAACTGGGGAGTGGGTAATAAAGGAATTATTTATCTTTTTAAACAATAAACATTCTGGCATAGACTGTCCCTTTAAAGCATTGCACAAAATCTGTACAATAAATGATTTCATATACTTTTGAACACTTTTTTGATTACTATGTTTAAATATCCAAACTCTTCATTACAATTAAAAATGAATTATTTAGATAATTGAGCTTAAAGGGACATGAAACCCAATTTTTTTTTCTTTCATGATTTAGAAAGAGCATGCAATTTTAACCCCTTAACGACTGAGGACGTGCAGGGTACGTCCTCTAAAGGATGTCAGTTAACGACCAAGGACGTACCCTGCACGTCCTCAGTCTGGAAAGCAGCTGGAAGCGATCCTGCTCGCTTCCAGCTGCTTTCCGGTTATTGCAGTGATGCCTCGATATCGAGGCATCCTGCAATAACACTTTCTGGCCATCCGATGCAGAGAGAGCCACTCTGTGGCCCTCTCTGCACCGGACATCGATGGCCGGTATCGTTGGTGGGTGGGAGCCGACTTGGGAGGCGGGTGGGCGGCCATCGGTGAGCTCTGTAAGGTGGAGGGGGGCGGGATCGAGGGCGGAGCCTTCGGGGCACGCACGGGGGTGGCGGGCGGGAGCGTGCACGGGCGGGAGCGGGTGGGAACCGCTACACTACAGAAAAAAAGTTTCAAGTAAAGTGTAAAAATAAAAAAAATAAACTTTTTTTTTAAAAAGCATCTAAGGGATCTGGAAGGGGTGGGGGGTTGGTCTTGGGGGGGGGAAGCTACACTACAGAAAAGGGACATTTTTTTAATAAAAAAGCATATTTTTCACTAAAATGGGTACTGGCAGACAGCTGTCAGTACCCAAGATGGCGCACATTAAGTCAGAGGGGGAGGGTTAGAGAGCTGTTTGGTGGGGGATCAGTGAGGTTGGGGGCTAAGGGGGATCCTACACAGAAGCATATGTAAATATGCTTAAAAAAATGCACAAAAAAAGCCCAAATTTTCCTTTTATTTTAGTACTGGCAGAGTTTCTGCCAGTACTTAAGATGGCGGGGACATTTGTGGGGTAGGGGAGGGAAGAGAGATGTTTGGGAGGGATCAGGGGGTCTGATGTTTCAGGTGGGAGGCTGATCTCTACACTAAAGCTAAAATTAACCCTGCAAGCTCCCTACAAGCTACCTAATTAACCCCTTCACTGCTAGCCATAATACACGTGTGATGCGCAGCGCCATTTAGCAGCATTCTAATTACCAAAAAGCAACGCCAAAGTCATATATGTCTGCTATTTCTGAACAAAGGGGATCCCAGAGAAGCATTTACAACCATTTGTGCCACAATTGCACAAGCTGTTTGTAAATGATTTCAGTGAGAAACCTAAAATTGTGAAAAATGTAACGTTTTTTTTAATTTGATCGCATTTGGCGGTGAAATTGTGGCATGAAATATACCAAAATAGGCCTAGATCAATACTTGGGGTTGTCTACTATACTACACTAAAGCTAAAAATACCCCAAAAAGCTCCTTACATGCTCCCTAATTAACCTCTTCACTGCTGGGCATAATACACGTGTGGTGCGCAGTGGCATTTAGCAGCCTTCTAATTACCAAAAAGCAATGCCAAAGCCATATATGTCTGCTATTTCTGAACAAAGGGGATCCCAGAGAAGAATTTACAACCATTTATGCCATAATTGCACAAGCAGTTTGTAAATAATTTCAGTGAGAAACTGAAAGTTTGTGAAAAAAATTGTGAAAAAAATTGTGAAAAAGTGAACGATTTTTTGTATTTGATCGCATTTGGCGGTGAAATGGTGGCATGAAATATACCAAAATGGGCCTAGATCAATACTTTGGGATGTCTTCTAAAAAAAAATATATACATGTCAATGGATATTCAGGGATTCCTGAAAGATATTAGTGTTCGAATGTAACTAGCGTTAATTTTGAAAAAAAAATGGTTTGAAAATAGCAAAGTGCTACTTGTATTTATGGCAATATAAGTTACAAAAAAATCAAAGAAGATGTAAACATTGGGTTTTTAAACACAGGACAAAATTTAGAAACTATTTAGCATGGGTGTTTTTGGTGGTTGTAGATGTGTAACAGATTTTGGGGTTCAAAGTTAGAAAAAGTGTGTTTTTTTCCATTTTTCCTCACATTTTATCATTTTTTTTATAGTAAATGATAAGATATGATGAAAATAATGGTATTTTTACGAAGTCCATTTAATGGCGAGAAAAACTGTATATAATATGTGTGGGTACAGTAAATGAGTAAGAGGAAAATTTCAGCTAAACACAAACACCGCAGAAATGTAAAAATAGCCTTGGTCCCAAACGGACAGAAAATGGAAAAGTGCTCTGGTCACTAAGGGGTTAAACAACTTTCTAATTTACTTCTATTTTCTAATTTGCTGCATTCTTTAGATTTCCTTTGCTGAAAAGCATATCTAGATAGGCTTTGTAGCTGCTGATTGGTGGCTGCAAATAGATGCCTCGCATGATTGGCTCACCCATGTGCATTGCTATTTCTTTAACGAAGGATATCTAAAGAATGAAGCAAATTAGATAATAGAAGTAAATTGCAATGTTGTTTAAAATTGTGTTCTCTATCTGAATCATTATAGAAAATTTTTGGGTTTAGTGTCCCTTTAATTTCTATATAATATTTAGGTCTAGATTACAAGTGAGGCGCAAACTGTTTTGTGCAAGCAATATCATCTTTTCTTTAGTCTTTTTAATTCTGCTGATATTACAAGTTGAGCTAAATCACAATTGCACTAGGTCAGAGCTGTGGTTAACGGTTTTCCTGAAAAAAAAAAGTTGCACAAAACACTTCAAAAATGCATTACAAAGTACAGTTACACTCATATTAACACTAATAAAAAAATTTTTATAAAAAAATAGCGCAAAGAAGGTATAAGGGCTCAAAAATATGAGATCTCGGGTGTTATAAAAAAAAAGCCACCAAAATACTTTACCATAGAGATACATACAGATACATTGCTAAAAATGTATTTCTATGAATATAGATATGTCTATATATGTGTACATATATATTAATGTATTTAAATATGCATATATGTATTTACAGACATATATATACACATATAAACACATAAATATATATGTATACATACAGTATATAGAAATGTATTAAAGGGACATAATACTCATATGCTAAATCACTTGAAACTGATGCAGTATAACTGTAAAAAGCTGACAGGAAAATATCACCTGAGCATCTCTATGTAAAAAAGGAAGATATTTTACCTCACAATCTCCTCAGCTCAGCAGAGTAAGTTCTGTGTAAAAAGTTATAATTCAGCTGCTGCCCAGCTACAGGTAAAAAAATTAACAAATGAACAGGAGCAGTGCTGAGCTCGTGAACTCTTTTACTGTGATCTCATGAGATTTGACTTAGCTCTCATGAGATTTCATAGTAAACTATCTTAAACTGAATAGGGAAATAAAATGAGTGTTCACGAAGCTCGCTCCTTTGCCTGTCCCGGGACAGACATACTGATTTGCTGCTTAGAAGTCCTTTACAATGGGATGTGGCTACTGATGAACTTTTGAGGTAAAATATCTTTCTTTTTTACATAGATATGTTCAGGTGATATTTTCTAGTCAGCTTTTTACAGCTATGCTGCATCACTTTCAAGTGTTTCAACATTTGGGTATCATGGCACTTTAAGTGCATTAGAGTCCTTTGCCATTAAAAAACAGATATAAAAACATATATATGCAATATTAAAATTTTAAAAAAGAGTTTAACTATGTATTTACTGTAAATAATTCACATTTGCTAATGCGAATATGCTCCAACAATTTTTTTTCTCCATTGACTTCTATGGGGAATTCGAAAATGCGATCGTGTTTGCGCGATCTTATGTGTTAAGTTTATTTTCAATTTTTTTTTTTTAATCGATTTTTATGGAGGAATACATGCACGCAAAAATGTAAGTTAGAATTTTTGCACTATTTGGGCTACGCCTTGTGAAAAATATGTTTCTTTTAAACTTGTAATACGAACGCAACCCGACTAGTGCATAAAGCTTATCTCTAGCTGAGTTTTTGCCGGAAAAAATACTGCGCCATTTGTAATCTAGCCCTTATAGTTTAAAAGTGTGAAAGCTGCCAAGTTTCTCATGTTTTACATTTTATTTTGTTTCTCTTGGATGGTTTATCTGGGTGTGGGGGGTAGGGTTGCCACCTTTTGCCCAAAAAATTCCTGGACACTTTTAAAGTGGGCGTGGAGAGGGTGTGGCTTGGGGCGTGGTTGGGGGCGTGGCTTTTCACGGCCTCAAATTAATTATGAAATACATTTTTATATATATATATATATATATAATATATATATATATATATAATAAATATATATATATATATATATAATAAATATTTATATATATATATATATACACACATATATAATATATATATATATATATATATATATATAGACATACATATATAATATATATACACACATATATAATATATATATATATATATATATATATATATATATATAAACATTCTAAGCCAAATAATGTTATTTTCTTTAATAAAAAAAAACCAAAACAATGCATTTTATTTTTGATCTTATACTTCAGGCCTATAAACATAACTATTGTTTTTATTTTTGCCAATGGAACTTAGTAGTAGGTACAGGCTTTAGTTTTAGGAGCTATAGGTACAGTAGTAGGTACAGGCTTTAGTTTTAGGAGCTATAGGTACAGTAGTAGGTACAGGCTTTAGTTTTAGGAGCTATAGGTACAGTAGTAGATACAGTTAGTTTTAGGAGCTATAGGTATAGTAGTAGATACAGTTAGTTTTAGGAGCTATAGGTACAGGCTTTAGTTTTAGGAGCTATAGGTACAGTAGTAGGTACAGTTAGTTTTAGGAGCTATAGGTACAGTAGTAGGTACAGTTAGTTTTAGGAGCTATAGTTGCAAAATGTGTAATTCATGTATACTGCAAAGTTTACCAACATGTAATAATTTAACTAGTACACTTTTGTTTTTTTCAATACACTGTCACTTTAAGCCTTCCTTTAACTTTCTTTTTCCTTTGCTAGTTCCCTGTCCAAACTCCTTTCTCACTCCCACTGGGGCCCTTTCCCTATGTCCCTCTTCCTGTCCCACATAAAAATACATAGTCAGCATCCAGCCTTCAGAGTAGCCCTGAAACCAAACTCGCTTTTGACACCTCCCCTCAGGTTATTCTTACCTTGGCTGCCAGTGCCATGTTGTGTGCGGCGTGCCCCAGCTGATGGTCGCTTCTGCTCTCAGAGACAGATAAACAGCACAGGGCTGCACACACACACCACTACCTCTTCCTGTCTCTGCCGTCTTGTCTGCCCCTCTTTATAGTATGGCAGCCCGCTGCCCGCACCGCACCAGCAACGCCTGACCTCTCAGTCTGCTGGATCGTCATGTGATGTGACGAATTCCCTCCTCAACTTTCTTCCCCCTCCTACACCACCATCCTCCAGACAGACCAGACTCCACCTACCCAGTATTGTTGTAACCGTTACCCTGGGCTAAGAGCTCCCCTGGCCAGCTAATTTTTTTTAAAATCTTTGCTCACTGCTGCACCAAGGGAGCTCTTAGCCCGGGACATTTCAGTGTAGTTCCGGGACACGGGACGTGCAGGGTCAGACCGGGACTGTCCCGGTGATACCGGGGCAGGTGGCAACCCTAGTGGGGGGGTTAGTGCATATGTTAAAATGGACTATTTAACAGGTTGTTGTTTTTTGTTGTAGTTTATTTTTTATTTTTTATTGGTTTGTAATGTGTTTAAAACATTTTTAAAATGCTGGTATCCAAAACAGTGGAAATAGGGTTGCCACCTTTTGCCCAAAAAATTCCTGGACACTTTTAAAGTGGGTGTGGAGAGGGTGTGGCTTGGGGCGTGGTTGGGGGCGTGGCTTTTCATGGCCTCAAATTCATTATGAAATTAATTTATATATATATATATATATAATAAATATATATATATATATATATATATATACACACATATATAATATATATATATATATATATAGACATACATATATAATATATATACACACATATATAATATATATATATATATATATATATATATATATATAAACATAAACATTCTAAGCCAAATAATGTTATTTTCTTTAATAAAAAAAAAAAAACAATGCATTTTATTTTTTATCTTATACTTCAGGCCTATAAACATAACTATTGTTTTTATTTTTGCCAATGGAACTTAGTAGTAGGTACAGGCTTTAGTTTTAGGAGCTATAGGTACAGTAGTAGGTACAGGCTTTAGTTTTAGGAGCTATAGGTACAGTAGTAGGTACAGGCTTTAGTTTTAGGAGCTATAGGTACAGTAGTAGGTACAGGCTTTAGTTTTAGGAGCTATAGGTACAGTAGTAGATACAGTTAGTTTTAGGAGCTATAGGTACAGTAGTAGATACAGTTAGTTTTAGGAGCTATAGGTACAGTAGTAGGTACAGTTAGTTTTAGGAGCTATAGGTACAGGCTTTAGTTTTAGGAGCTATAGGTACAGCAGTATGTACAGGCTTTAGTTTTAGGAACTCAGTTTTAGGAGCTATAGTTGCAAAATGTGTAATTCATGTATACTGCAAAGTTTACCAACATGTAATAATTTAACTAGTACACTTTTGTTTTTTTCAATACACTGTCACTTTAAGCCTTCCTTTAACTTTCTTTTTCCTTTGCTAGTTCCCTGTCCAATCTCCTTTTTCACTCCCACTGGGGCCCTTTCCCTATGTCCCTCTTCCTGTCCCACATAAAAATACATAGTCAGCATCCAGCCTTCAGAGTAGCCCTGAAACCAAACTCGCTTTTGACACCTCCCCTCAGGTTATTCTTACCTTGGCTGCCAGTGCCATGTTGTGTGCGGCGTGCCCCAGCTGATGGTCGCTTCTGCTCTCAGAGACAGATAAACAGCACAGGGCTGCACACACACACCACTACCTCTTCCTGTCTCTGCCGTCTTGTCTGCCCCTCTTTATAGTATGGCAGCCCGCTGCCCGCACCGCACCAGCAACGCCTGACCTCTCAGTCTGCCGCGCTCTCTGCTGGATCGTCATGTGATGTGACGAATTCCCTCCTCAACTTTCTTCCCCCTCCTACACCACCATCCTCCAGACAGACCAGACTCCACCTACCCAGTATTGTTGTAACCGTTACCCTGGGCTAAGAGCTCCCCTGGCCAGCTAATTTTTTTTAAAATCTTTGCTCACTGCTGCACCAAGGGAGCTCTTAGCCCGGGACATTTCAGTGTAGTTCCGGGACACGGGACATGCAGGGTCAGACCGGGACTGTCCCGGTGATACCGGGGCAGGTGGCAACCCTAAGTGGAAATGGTTCTATGTGATGGGGGTTATTAACGGTTGTGACAAAGGCGTGGTTCCATTAATTTTAAAAGCGCTAATCCCTCCACTTGCTTCTCTGATGATAGATAGGCAAATACAAATCTTTATGAATTTCTCAATATTTAGCAGTTTTTCTTGTTGTTTTTTATAGCAAGATATTAGTTTGCATTGATATACAGTACCAGATTGCAATATCTAACAATTAAAATCCCTGCCAAGTGTTAATTGAAATAGATAGACAGACAAAATAATAGATAGATAGATAGATAGATAGATAGATAGATAGATAATAGATAGATGATAGATAGATAGATGATAGATATATAGATTGCTAGATAGATAGATGATAGATAGATAGATAGATAGATAGATAGATAGATAGATAGATAGATAGATAGATAGATAGATAGATAGCCTTTTTCAATTCTGAGAAAGTTCCGGGAGAATGCACAAAGGCAGAATACATGTGGGTGTATA
The DNA here is from genome assembly GCF_027579735.1 of Bombina bombina. Taxonomy (NCBI): domain Eukaryota; kingdom Metazoa; phylum Chordata; class Amphibia; order Anura; family Bombinatoridae; genus Bombina; species Bombina bombina. Next base: position 307,084,930 of record NC_069503.1, read on the forward strand.
GAGATAATGAAAGACATTACTAAAAGATAGGAAGACAGAGAAAAAGAATGGAATAGACTATTGATTGACAGATTGTTACTTTTGAAAGGATTTTTTTTTACATTTTTTCAAATATAATAGCTGCTATTTAGCAAAACAATAAACCATTTTCTTGAACAACAAAGTAGCAGTCCTGCTGCATTATTTTTGGAGTATAAGGGAATTGAGTAAGTAAAAAAAAAATACATGACAGTGTTTGTTGAAAATTAAACAAAGACTCGTCTTGGTGGGCATCTGCATACAATTGCAAAGGAGTCAAGATGAAATGCTGCATTGTAAACTGTCAGCAAAATGATTTGAAATCTGTTTCTATAATTTTACTTAACTTTATATAACTAAAATTACCATTATATGAAAACTTAACTGTATAATTTTTTTCAGATTTTTAAGTTTTTATTTAAAATATATTTACTTTTGAGCAATGTGTCAAGGCTAATTGCTTTTATTTATTTATATTTAAACATAATTACCAGGGATTTGTTCTGTAAATCTGATCCTATGCAACCCTCTTTTAATAGAGTTGCTTCAAAACAAATCTAGCAACAGCAAGTTTTTTGGAGCCACATTTTAGCAGCTTAGCAAACTAACACAAGTATTACTTAATGACAGTGCACTATATATGGTACATAAATAAATAGAGGTTTCCTATGACTGGTACCTATGACATTGTTACCTGTATTACATCAGTGCCAGTATGACAGTAGTTTAAAGGGACATTATTAACCACTAAATAAATCATTGTTTGAATGATGTCTTCAGAACAAAGATTAGCCTGAGAACAATTTGTACACATATTTTTAAAAATTGTAAAAATTGTTTAAATATTGAAAAAAATATGTGTAAAGTTTATGGGACGGAATTATCATGTCCGCCACACATCGATAAATGCCGACATCATATACCTAAGAATAGCATTCTTCCCGCAGCTACCTAAGAATAGCCTTAACTCACAGGTGTCTTGTCCTTATCAGTCACTAGCATAACTAACTGAGATCTATTTGAACTGCATAAGGTTTTCCTATTAATATATTAATACATTGCTACTATAATATAATACATTTTGATGGCTGAATGAAAATTTATATAATATATTATTTTAGATGGTTCAAAATATATGTGAATTTTAGCTGGTGAGTTCAGATTAGAGATTTTTTGAACCGTGTGGAATTTAGATTTTAATCTCAGTTGATACCTGTATATATTGAGCCACCAAGTGGTGCCACAGAATCCCTTTACCTTATATCTAAATATAGATCTAAGCTTATCAATTCAAAATTACTGTTAGAAAGTATCTTAAGGAGATATACCTATCTGTAGGCATTATATAAGGTATACATATTAGCGCTGGTACACAACCCCTATTTCTTTTTGGCATTTATCATTGTACAAGCATTCTTAGTAAATTGCTTGTGCAATAGTGCCCTTGCACATTCGCGGCCAATCGGCCCGCTAGCAGGGGGTGTAAATCAACCCGATCGTATCTGAGCTGGCTGAATGCTGTCCGCCACCTCAGAGGTTGTGAACAAGTTAAGGAGCAGCGGTCTTAAGACCGCTGCTTCTTAACTTATGTTTCAGCGGAAACTGAAACTACGGCGGTAGATTGCAGCATCCACTGCTTGTTAAATCTACCCCATTGTCCATAAAGCAGTGGGCACCGCCATATTGTAACTTAGGTTTCCTTTTCTAACTGAGACTGACCTACCATTATTAATCCAATGTACAACACAGTTTCCACTGCATATCCAAAACCCTATACAAAAGAGATTAATCCTAAGTGTGACCTTGTCTCAGTGAAACAGCTTTTAAGAGCTCTTAAATGTGTTTATTTTTTAAAGATGCTTCATTTATGTTTTAATTGTAATTTATGAGTTAAATGTTGGGGTTGTAAAGGGGAATTCTGAATGGTGCTTGGATTTTAGTGTGGAAAGTTGCACCGGGGAGTCTTGTGTAGGGTGGTTTACAATTTTTAGTGTGGAAAGTTGCACTGGGGAGTCTTGTGTAGGGTGGTTTAAAATTAGGATAAAAAATATAAATGTTAAGAATTAAACAATGTCCCAAATTCTTTACAAAATAAAATGAAGTAAAAAAATAAAATAAAAATGGCGACAATATGCACTACTATACTACTATACTACAAATGTAACAGAGTCCAATAATGGGGATACAAGAAATGTTCTTCAAAGTATTCCTGGAGTGACCCTCAATCATAACATGGTGGTCTCCATACGAGCCATTCCCCGAGGCCAGGTGAGCAACATGGCGGCAGTGTTGGTATCCTGCTCTCCCCCTCCTGCACTTATCAGTACCTACCTCCAATTCCATCTCTCTACTTCTCCTCCTTTGAAGTCCACTGTATTCACCCCTTCTCCCCCCTCTCCCTCAGAGTGGCAGTCATCTATCGCCCTACAGGACCGACCTCCCAATTCCTTGACAACTTTGCTTCCTAGCTTCCTCACTTTCTCTCTACAAATATACCAACCCTAATTCTTGGGGGCTTCAACATCTCCATTGACAACCCATCTGCCCCTGCTGCCTCTAAACTTCTTTCACTCACATCCTCCTTCGGTCTCTCACAATCCACCCTATTCCCTACTCACCATAATGGACACTCCATCGACCTGGTATTTTCCTACCTCTGCTCTATATCTTACTTCACCTGTTGCACTTTTCCCATTTCAGACAATCACCTGGTCACCTATAATATTAATGCAACAGCTAAACCCACTTCTACATCCCGCCTACACCTGTAGAAATCTACACGCTGTGGATTCGCTCCAAATTTCAAAAATAATTCAAGATCTCCTCATACTTCCACTATAACCTGCCCTGATCTCACTACAGCATACTATAACAAAACTCTCTCCTCTGCACTAGACACACTTGTCCTTTACAGACTGCGCAAAACATAATGCCCTGACACTCTCAGCAAACACGCTATTTGCAAAAATGCTCCTGTACTGCTGAACGTGTCTGGAGGAAAACTCACTCTGAACCTGATTTCATACATTACAAGTTTATTCTTCACTCATACACTTCTGCCCTTTACTTAGCCAAGCAAACCTACTTCTCTTCTCTCATATCTACTCTTTTCTCAAACCCTAAACTTCTCTACCTTTAACTCTCTCCTCTACCCACCTGCTCCCCCTCGTCTGTCTTTAGTGCTCAAGACCTGCAGACTACTTTTTAAACAAAACACGTACTATCAGAAGCAACATCCCAACACCAACCTGCAATCTTCCAACAACAGACCCAGTTACTCCCTCTACCACCCTCTGCATCTTCCTTCCAGTCAATGAGAATGTAGTTTCTTCCTTACTGTCTTCCTCAAGCCTCACTATCTGCCCGCTCAACCCTATCCCTTTCCCTCTAATACCCTCCCTGTCTTCCACCCTCACTCCTGCTCTTACTCACATCTTCAACCTATCTCTCTCTACCGGTTCATTCCCATCTTCTTTTAAACACGCAAAAGTCACTCCCATACTCAAAAAACCCTCCCTTGAACCTAATTCTCCTGAAAGCTACTGCCCCATATCACTGCTTCCACTAACATCAAAACTCCTTGAAAAACTAGTTAACAATCGCCTAACCCACTTCCTATCCACCAACTCCTTGCTTGACCCCCTGCAATCTGGATTCCGCCCCAAACATTCAACTGAGACTGCCCTTACCATGGTTACTAACGATCTTCTCTATACTAAAAGAAATGAGCACTACTCTATACTCATCTTACTTGACCTCTCAGCTGCCTTCAACACAGTAAACCACCCACTCTTCTTACAGACCCTTAGCTCTTTTGGCCTTTTTGACACTGCTCTTTCTTGGATTCACTCCTATCTTTCTCACGGGTCTTTTTCTGTGTTATTTGTGGTCAAATCCTCTTCTCCAATGTCTCTGTCTGTTGGAGTACCTCAAGGATCTGTTCTGGGTCCTCTACTCTTCTCCATTTATACTTCTTCACTGGGTAAACTTATCAACAGTTAGGGCTTCAAATATCACCTCTATGCTGATGACACCCAGTCAGTAAGTTAATGTGCATCTGACACTAATGCGCAAACATTTTATTTTCAACTTGTAATAATCGCACTAACATATGTGCGTTAAAAGTTTACTTCTGCAGGGGGGCGGAGCCAGCACTGGAACTGAGCGGTCGCAAGCCTGTATAGCTCCGGCTATTTATTATTTTTAAATACATCATTGACCACTCAGCCCAGCCCAAACTATAGAAAACTGTATGGCCAAAGATTTAAGTGCTTCAGTTGGGCAGTTTTGAGCCTGTACATCATTCGCAAGTAGCGAGTTTCGAGCCTGGAAAGCACTGGCCAGCAGCAAGTTTCCATATAATGGCGGCCATGAATCTAGCTGAACGCAATAGACCCGAGATGAAACCCTTGAGCCTTGCCTTTTTGGAGGAACTACATAGCCTAATACGTGATCACTTTTTTAGGTTAGAAAGGACCGCAACACTGGTGTGGGAAAATGCGGCAGATACTAATATACCTCAATGCCTGCAGCGCACTTATCCGATGGCACCAACTGCTCCAGGCCTGAAGCCTAAAGAGAGTCCGATTGATTGGGCTTTGACTACATCCGCTCAATCCCTACCTGAACATGTTGCGGCTGCAGACGCATTGAGGGGATCTACTTTTAACTCGGTTCCGCAACGTATGTCTGTAACCGACAGGCAACAGAGGCACAGAGGAGACAACACGGAGCCCCACATGAGCTTTCAGGTACCGGAGCACCTAAACATGACGAGCACCAGTATACAGACGGAGACTGTCTTAAAATCTTTATACCGGGAGGTTAAGACAGAAGTAGGTGGGGTGCACATTATGCCGATCCCTAGCAGTTGCAATTCGGTCACTCGGGGCGCCACCCTGGTGACCGAGAGCGAGATAAGCGCCACTGTACAGGCAACGCTTTCTGGAGACTCTTCTACGCAACCTAATACTGTGTTTGGGGGAATTTGATCCCCTGCGATGAGGGCACTGATAGTGAGGTGAGCCACCAGTACCTAGACTACTCAGGGTTCCCACGATCTACAGAACTCATGAACTATCCCACCGATCTTAGTGGGGCATCCTGGCTCTTCAGTTATGGCAGGTCCTGTAGTTTGCTGAACATATGTTTTGCTTCCCAGAGGGGCACAAATACCATCCTTCAGGCCACCATCAAATCGGGAGTAGGATGACTTATCCCTCTAAAGGTCCATAATATATTAAGTATACAGGACACTGTTACCATTGCTGCAGCTATTAGACTTTACTTATTTATCTCCAAGAACTGCACTCTTGACTTAACGGTCACTTTATGATAGTTAACAAACTTGAAAACAATGCAGTTGTTTGGGATATTGAAATTTGTTCATAATCAGACTAAAAGATATTTGTTTATGTTGGGATTCCTTTTTCAAATTCAATGCTTGGTGTTGTTCCAAGTGATGGACATATGTTTATATGCACAACTGTTTGTATTGTTTTCATAATTAATATGTCCAGGAATATAAATGTTCCATTATGTTTACTGGATCCATCCCTATATTGTTATGATGTTTTCCCATTGTTGACATCTCCGCCTATAGCAGATCTTTTACTCATTTAAATGTGGGTGACAGTTTAAATAAGGTGTGTGCCTGTTGCTGGGCATAGGGCCCGTGCCTAGCCAGCAGAAGCACACTAATGTTTTATTCAGCTGCTTTAGCGCTTGTTCTCCCTATAGGAATCTTCCCCTTATAGCATATGCATTTTATATGTTTCTGTGAATCTCATTATCTCTTCAGTCCCAGTGTGTAATTTTTTTGGGGTGAGGAGACGCTTCCCTGTTCACTTATTTTTAAGGGCAAGATCCCCTTAGATAACTAGCTACTAATAATAATACCTAATAGGTTTGAGCCTGCCTACAGTAAGTTTTGTTCCCCTCCTCGTCCTAGATAGATACCAATCTCGGCGTGGAATAATGTTATCCCCTATTTTTTGTTTGTTAGCTCATTAATATATTGATTAGTATACGTATCAAAATCACGCCCAACCACAATATGAAGTACAACACCAATTCAATACTCCAAGTATGTCCCTGTTGCAGGCTGGCCCTGCATTAACATTCCCATCATTTGGGATCTATATACTTACAACACTCATAATGCAGCGTTACTATCATGAGTAGCTAATCTATATTTACTTCTCCCCTAGTTTTCCACATGCTCTTGAGACCTTAATTAGAGTCATGTTAAGTTTTACCCACCTAGTTTAAATAACCACCTATAGTAGTTAGCCCAATTACAACCTATTTCCTGTGCATCTGTTTGGCAAATTTAGAAGACAAGCTGACATCTCTTATCTGCTTCTCGTAGGTAACTCATCACCTCCACCCCCCCACTCCACTAAATATGCCTCCCTTAAGTGGGAGGACTGACTACGCGGTTTTTCTCACATATACCGCACCCTATATACCCTCCTTTCTAGCTAAATCTTGCTGGTTACCATTATACTCAGCTTTATTTTTTTCTTAATCTATGCAAGATTGTCCAAATATATATATGCACGTAATAATATTATCCCTTTAGCACCTTACTTAATTTACACACTATTCATATTAGTATGAGATAAAATTATAAAAAACTGAGGTTTACCAACGAGACCCACAAGTGGTCTCTTTTGTTTGCACATGCCTTCTTTTATCTTAAATGCTTGTGATGGTCCAAGAGCGGCCTAGGATTTTATTTAAAAGGCATTTCAATATTTGGCATTCTATGTATCTCATGGTTGCATGATATGTAAATTGTTACACTTGCGTTTATTTTCTGTGTTTGTTTTCTCATTCTTGTAACACTAAATCTTACTGTATGTGACATGCAATGCAAGAACCTGTTTTTATGACTATTGTATGCCTCTGAATATTCCTCAATAAAAATTATTAAAAAAAAAAAAAAAGTTTACTTCTGCGTTCAAGTGAAAAAGTGCTAAATAGTGTGTCACTTGTATTCTGGACTAATATGTTTCTTTTCATCTTTACTTTACATACATTTGTTTTTACTAATGGAGCACTGTTTTATATCCTTTAAAATGCTAAATTATATTCCACAGTGAATGTGTAAATATGTGTAGTAAACCAAACAAAGAACAGCAAATTTGGAATATACTTTCATTATTTTGATTGTTTTTCCTGCAATATATTTCCAAAAATTATGGGGGGGGTTGCAGCCTCAGAGAATATGTACTGCAGGCTCCAGAACTCTTATTATGTTACACACTGATTGCTTGATCAGTGCAGAAGCTCATTTATATGGCCCCTAACTAGCCAGACCAAATGAGATAAAATAATAAACACTCAAGTGAAAGATATAAACTATAACTATTAAAATGAGGTGATAAGAAAGTATTTGGGGGAGCTGGAATAGAATATTGTCTTAATTTGCAAACGTGATACTCTTCTTCTCACTGGATTGATGTGTGACTGTGTATATGTGTGTGTGTGCTGTGCAGTGAGTGTGTACATGTACTGTATTACTGTATGCTATGTAATGTCTGTGTACAAGTATATCTGTATGATGTGTGTTTAGATGTATATAACTCTATATGTGTATAATATGTATGAATATGTATAACTGTAAGCTGAGCAGTGTGTGTGTGTGCATGTTTATCTTTGTGCTGTGTTTGTGTGTATGTGTAAATTTATATATCCATGTTTAGTGTGAATGTACATATGTCTGTATGCTGTCTAGAACTCCCCACTAGTGCTAAAGCCTAATGAATGTACTCTCCTAATTGTTAGGAAATATATACTATAACAACTGCCTATAATATAAAGTAGCCATAGGGGCATGGCCATCTTCTCCAATGGATCACTAAGCCTAAAGTAGGGGAACTATAATAAAAAGGTAGAGTGTGTAAATAACTACTAGGGGAAAATGTATGTAACGCTACACATAAAACTAGTAAAAAGAATATTGTATAACATATAAAGGGGCATATTTATCAAAGCATCAACTGAAAATATGCTTGAATCCCGCATCGTATTTGTCGTGAGATTGATCCGCCGTAGTTATCAAAGCGTCAAGATCGGCAAATGTTGAAATTTGTGACGTAATATACGCTCCCGCGATCTCAATCCGACGCAGATCGATGCTTCCATCATTACAGATGTTTCAAATTCAGATTAGACTCTATTTGACCCTTTTCCAAATTTATCAAACATTTAACAGGTATGCTTGCGTCTATTCCGACGCAGCATACCTAGGCCTAGATTTGGAGTTCGGCGGTAGCCGTCAAAACCAGCGTTAGAGGCTCCTAACGCTGGTTTTAGGCTACCGCCGGTATTTGGAGTCAGTGATTAAAGGGTCTAACGCTCACTTTTCAGCCGCGACTTTTCCATACCGCAGATCCCCCTACGCCATTTGCGTATCCTATCTTTTCAATGGGATCTTTCTAACGCTGGTATTTAGAGTCGTTTCTGAAGTGAGCGTTAGAGCTCTAACGACAAAATTCCAGCCGCCTGAAAATAGCAGGAGTTAAGAGCTTTCTGGCTAACGCCGGTTCATAAAGCTCTTAACTACTGTACCCTAAAGTACACTAACACCCATAAACTACCTATGTACCCCTAAACCGAGCTCCCCCCACATCGCCGCCACTCGATTTAAATTTTTAACCCCTAATCTGCCGACCGCCACCTACGTTATACTTATGTACCCCTAATCTGCTGCCCCTAACCCCGCCGACCCCTGTATTACATTTATTAACCCCTAACCTGCCCCCCACAACGTCGCCGCCAGCTACTAAAAATAATTAACCCCTAATCTTCCGACCGCAAAGCGCCGCCACCTACGTTATCCCTATGTACCCCTAATCTGCTGCCCCTAACACCGCCGACCCCTATATTATATTTATTAACCCCTAATCTGCCCCCCTCAACGTCGCCGACACCTGCCTACACTTATTAACCCCTAATCTGCCGAGCGGACCTGAGCGCTACTATAATAAAGTTATTAACCCCTAACCCGCCTCACTAACCCTATCATAAATAGTATTAACCCCTAATCTGCCCTCCCTAACATCGCCGACACCTAACTTCAATTATTAACCCCTAATCTGACGACCGGAGCTCACCGCTATTCTAATAAATGGATTAACCCCTAAAGCTAAGTCTAACCCTAACACTAACACCCCCCCTAACTTAAATATAATTTTAATCTAACGAAATAAATTAACTCTTATTAAATAACTTATTCCTATTTAAAGCTAAATACTTACCTGTAAAATAAATCCTAATATAGCTACAATATAAATTATAATTATATTATAGCTATTTTAGGATTAATATTTATTTTACAGGCAACTTTGTAATTATTTTAACCAGGTACAATAGCTATTAAATAGTTAAGAACTATTTAATAGCTAAAATAGTTAAAATAATTACAAATTTACCTGTAAAATAAATCCTAACCTAAGATATAATTAAACCTAACACTACCCTATCAATAAATTAATTAAATAAACTACCTACAATTACCTACAATTAACCTAACACTACACTATCAATAAATTAATTAAACACAATTGCTACAAATAAATACAATTAAATAAACTAGCTAAAGTACAAAAAATAAAAAAGAACTAAGTTACAAAAAATAATAAAATATTTACAAACATAAGAAAAATATTACAACAATTTTAAACTAATTACACCTACTCTAAGCCCCCTAATAAAATAACAAAGCCCCCCAAAATAAAAAATTCCCTACCCTATTCTAAATTAAAAAAGTTACAAGCTCTTTTACCTTACCAGCCCTGAACAGGGCCCTTTGCGGGGCATGCCCCAAGGATTTCAGCTCTTTTGCCTGTAAAAAAAAACATACCATACCCCCCCCCAACATTACAACCCACCACCCACATACCCCTAATCTAACCCAAACCCCCCTTAAATAAACCTAACACTAAGCCCCTGAAGATCTTCCTACCTTGTCTTCACCATACCAGGTTCACCGATCCGTCCTGGCTCCAACATCTTCATCCAACCCAAGCGGGGGTTGGCGATCCATCATCCGGTGCTGAAGAGGTCCAGAAGAGGCTCCAAAGTCTTCCTCCTATCCGGCAAGAAGAGGACATCCGGACCGGCAAACATCTTCTCCAAGCGGCATCTTCAATCTTCTTCCATCCGGTGCGGAGCGGGTCCATCTTGAAGCAGGCGACGCGGATCCATCCTCTTCTTCCGTTGTCTCCCGACGAATGACGGTTCCTTTAAGGGACGTCATCCAAGATGGCGTCCCTCGAATTCCGATTGGCTGATAGGATTCTATCAGCCAATCGGAATTAAGGTAGGAATTTTCTGATTGGCTGATGGAATCAGCCAATCAGAATCAAGTTCAATCCGATTGGCTGATCCAATCAGCCAATCAGATTGAGCTCGCATTCTATTGGCTGATCGGAACAGCCAATAGAATGTGAGCTCAATCTGATTGGCTGATTGGATCAGCCAATAGGATTGAACTTGATTCTGATTGGCTGATTCCATCAGCCAATCAGAAAATTCCTACCTTAATTCCGATTGGCTGATAGAATCCTATCAGCCAATCGGAATTCGAGGGACGCCATCTTGGATGACGTCCCTTAAAGGAACCGTCATTCGTCGGGAGACAACGGAAGAAGAGGATGGATCCGCGTCGCCTGCTTCAAGATGGACCCGCTCCGCACCGGATGGAAGAAGATTGAAGATGCCGCTTGGAGAAGATGTTTGCCGGTCCGGATGTCCTCTTCTTGCCGGATAGGAGGAAGACTTTGGAGCCTCTTCTGGACCTCTTCAGCACCGGATGATGGATCGCCAACCCCCGCTTGGGTTGGATGAAGATGTTGGAGCCAGGACGGATCGGTGAACCTGGTATGGTGAAGACAAGGTAGGAAGATCTTCAGGGGCTTAGTGTTAGGTTTATTTAAGGGGGGTTTGGGTTAGATTAGGGGTATGTGGGTGGTGGGTTGTAATGTTGGGGGGGGGTATGGTATGTTTTTTTTTACAGGCAAAAGAGCTGAAATTCTTGGGGCATGCCCCGCAAAGGGCCCTGTTCAGGGCTGGTAAGGTAAAAGAGCTTGTAACTTTTTTAATTTAGAATAGGGTAGGGAATTTTTTATTTTGGGGGGCTTTGTTATTTTATTAGGGGGCTTAGAGTAGGTGTAATTAGTTTAAAATTGTTGTAATATTTTTCTTATGTTTGTAAATATTTTATTATTTTTTGTAACTTAGTTCTTTTTTATTTTTTGTACTTTAGCTAGTTTATTTAATTGTATTTATTTGTAGGAATAGTGTTTAATTAATTTATTGATAGTGTAGTGTTAGGATAATTGTAGGTAATTGTAGGTAGTTTATTTAATTAATTTATTGATAGGGTAGTGTTAGGTTTAATTATATCTTAGGTTAGGATTTATTTTACAGGTAAATTTGTTATTATTTTAACTAGGTAACTATTAAATAGTTCTTAACTATTTTATAGCTATTGTACCTGGTTAAAATAATTAAAAAGTTGCCTGTAAAATAAATATTAATCCTAAAATAGCTATAATATAATTATAATTTATATTGTAGCTATATTAGGATTTATTTTACAGGTAAGTATTTAGCTTTAAATAGGAATAAGTTATTTAATAAGAGTTAATTTATTTCGTTAGATGTAAATTATATTTAACTTAGGGGGGTGTTAGTATTAGGGTTAGACTTAGGTTTAGGGGTTAATACATTTATTATAGTAGCGGTGAGGTCCGCTCGGCAGATTAGGGGTTAATAATTGAAGGTAGGTGTCGGCGATGTTAGGGAGGGCAGATTAGGGGTTAATACTATTTATGATAGGGTTAGTGAGGCGGATTAGGGGTTAATAACTTTATTATAGTAGCGCTCAGGTCCGCTCGGCAGATTAGGGGTTAATAAGTGTAGGCAGGTGTCGGCGACGTTGAGGGGGGCAGATTAGGGGTTAATAAATATAATATAGGGGTCGGCGATGTTAGGGCAGCAGATTAGGGGTACATAGGGATAACGTAGGTTGCGGCGGTTTACGGAGCGGCAGATTAGGGGTTAAAAAAAATATGCAGGTGTCAGCGATAGCGGGGGCGGCAGATTAGGGGTTAATAAGTGTAAGGTTAGGGGTGTTTAGACTCGGGGTACATGTTAGAGTGTTAGGTGCAGACGTAGGAAGTGTTTCCCCATAGGAAACAATGGGGCTGCGTTAGGAGCTGAACGCTGCTTTTTTGCAGGTGTTAGGTTTTTTTTCAGCTCAAACAGCCCCATTGTTTCCTATGGGAGAATCATGCACGAGCACGTTTTTGAGGCCGGCCGCGTCCGTAAGCAACTCTGGTATCGAGAGTTGCATTTGCGGTAAAAATGCTCTACGCTCCTTTTTTGGAGCCTAACGCAGCATTTGTTTAAACTCTCGATACCAGAGTTAAATTTATGGTGCGGCCAGAAAAAAGCCCGCGGAGCGTTAACAGCCCTTTTACCGCCGAACTCCAAATCTAGGCCCTAGTTTTCAATCCGCCACCATTCAGGCCGCGGATGCCATAGAACTCAATGGGAGTCTGAAAACACAGAAAGCTTATGTTCGATGCTACAAGAGAATGAAGTATATTACATAATAAAAGTAAATTAGAAACTCTATTAAAATTGTATACCCTTTCTAAATCGAACAATATTATTGCTGCACATTTGGTGCACTAGTAGATATAGGGATAAAAATGAATACATTACTACTTATGGATTATGTTACAAATTTGTCTCTCATTACAAAGCAAGGGGACAATATTATTTCTCCAAATTTGTTGAAAAGTTTTGCCCCAAACTTGTCGCACTAATAGATATAGAGATAAAAATGAAATAAATACACAACATAATATAGCTAACTTCCTTTTAATTTTTTTCGTGAAAAATCTATGTGCACCATGTTTAAGCCATGTAATACAAGTCACACTCTCCACTTCGCACCAATTTTGACGCAACACTTTTCGAACCAATTATGACACAAACTCCTAAACAACCCACACACTAGTGAATTTTTCAACCAGTCCGATGCTCATTGCGCTGTACTTGATGCGCATGTTTTTGATGTTTTTTTTATAAGGGGATCGAATGTGGATCCGCGTCAGCGATTTCTGGCGAACCTATTAATGCAGGTGAATGCACTGAGAGTGACACTTTGATAAATATGCCCCAATATGTACTAATTCTGAGTTGTGGCATATAAAATATATAAAACATGAGTCAAGTGGACTGTGCTATCTATGACAACAATATCTTACCTAATTAACACATCTGTGACCACTAGTGTACTGCACTGGATTATAAAACCCTATATTTATCAGAAAGTGTGTAAGGGGAGAGAAAAAAAAAAGATTTTTTTTGGTGTATAAAAAAGACCTTTGTGTTCTCACATTATATATATTTATTATATAGATTAATAATCTAAAAGGCTGCCAAATCAATAACTTATACAAAGTGTAAAGTTTATATATCCAGTAAGTTTCTCATTGGTGTAACCTTATAACTATTATTGGAGGAAGAGCTTAGTGCCCGTTCAATACTGATTAAAATAACTACAATCTCCTTTATGGAAGTGTGTACTGCATAGCAGAGGCGTAACTAGAAACCACAGGGCCCAGGTGCAAGAATCTAAGAAGGGCCCCCCCACCACCACCCCTCCCCCCTCCAAAAAAGGTGAATTTAATAAAATTGTGAATCAGATTACATGTCTGCAAAAGGAGGTACCCTGTGCCCACAGTCTGTGAGATGGTCTAACCCCCTTTTACTGTATATATATAGTGACACTATTTAACCCCCCCGTACTGTATATAGTAAGTTAGTGATACAGTCTGTAATCTGCCGGTGAGATGGCTGGCCTGACCCTACCTGCCCAGTACTTTATAAAGTGACTACAGTAGTCAGTGACATGGTCCACCCCCCCATACTGTATATAGTGGTACTGTATAGTGACACTGTTTACACCCTGCCCCCCCCCCCCATGCTGTAGTAACAAGGTCTGTAATTTGCTGGCTACACAAACATACACAAACACACATACACACACATACATGCATAAATACACACACAGTCACATACATACACACACACACACACACACATAAACACCAATGGGTAAAACAGAAATACTAACCCCTGTAGTCATGTCACACTCACATGATATCAGTGCAGGCAGTGGTAGGTTAACGTTTTTTATTAAAAAAAAAATTATATATATTTTTTTTTTTAAAGCTGGGCCCCCACCCTCAGGGGCCCAGTCGCACCTGCGACCTCTGCACCCACTGTAGTTTCGCCCATGCTGCATAGTATACTATGTTTGAGGTGCCCCTTTTTGATATTCCTGAAATGTTCGCTCCATGTTCATCTCACCCTTCTTGTAGTGCACCCTATATAATGGGTCCCACATTTGCAGGAAAGTAATTATATAATGAACAATGAATCACAGGTATAGTGACCATTAATAATATTCTCCAGTAACCCATAGTACGAATGTTGCAGCATCAACAGATCTATAGCATTGGTAAAATATATGTCAGAGACATTGGCCCACTTGTCAGAAAATGGATCAGCAACAATCCTATATTCTATGATGCCAGGATGTTCTAAAAAATAGAGAAACATTAACTAAATAGAATACACCACTAAGATGCAGTGGTATAGTATCTTAGATACTTGCAGATAGTCTGCCAGTATGAAAATGTAAGGCATTTTTTAAATAAAATATTTTTTATTTTATTTTTATATTTTCTGCTGTGTAGGATCCCTCCCTACCCCCAACCCCCCTGATCCCCCAAACAGCTCTCAAAACCTCCCCCCTCTATTAGCCGCACTCTTAGGTACTGGTAGCTGTCTCCCAGTACATATACACTGCTTTTTTAAAATATATATATATTTTTTTATTGACTTATTATTTTCTGTAGCATAGTGTCCCCCCGCCTCCCCCCCTCCCGCGATCATTAGTTAGAGCCCCCCACACCCCCACTTCCCTTTTTCTGTAGTGTAGCTGCCCCATCCCTCCCTGTCCCTTATTTTTTGTTTTCTGTAGTGTAGGGCCCTCCCACTCCCTCTCCCTCCGCTGCTGGGCCACTCACCCACCAATCACCGTCTGTAACAATGAGCCATCTGCTCTCATATGGAACCAGAGCACTGATCACGATCTGGTTCCATATGTGGCAGATGCCTGGAGCTTCAGGAACTCTAGCTCTTGGCTGTAACTTAACAGCCGAGACTGCTGGAGCTTCCTAAAGCTAAGATGTGTATCTATGTCTTGCGGTATGATCAGCAAAGTACTGCAAGACATATATATACTTCTTATTGGCTGAAGGGGTTAAAAAACTAAGGCCTAGATTTAGAGTTCGGCGTTAGCCGTGAAAACCAGCGTTAGAGGCTCCTAACGCTGGTTTTAGGCTACCGCCGGTATTTGGAGTCACTCAAAATAGGGTCTAACGCTCACTTTTCAGCCGCGACTTTTCCATACCGCAGATCCCCTTACGTCAATTGCGTATCCTATCTTTTCAATGGGATCTTCCTAACGCCGGTATTTAGAGTCGTTTCTGAAGTGAGCGTTAGAGCTCTAACGACAAAACTCCAGCCGCAGGAAAAAAGCAGGAGTTAAGAGCTTTCTGGGCTAACGCCAGTTCATAAAGCTCTTAACTACTGTACCCTAAAGTACACTAACACCCATAAACTACCTATGTACCCCTAAACCGAGGTCCCCCCACATCGCCGCAACTCGATTAAATTTTTTTAACCCCTAATCTGCCGACCGCCACCTATATTATACTTATGTACCCCTAATCTGCTGCCCCTAACCCCGCCGACCCCTGTATTATATTTATTAACCCCTAACCTGCCCCCCACAACGTCGCCACAAGCTACTTACAATAATTAACCCCTAATCTGCCGACCACAAAGCGCCGCCACCTACGTTATCCTTATGTACCCCTAATCTGCTGCCCCTAACACCGCCGACCCCTATATTATATTTATTAACCCCTAATCTGCCCCCCTCAACGTCGCCGACACCTGCCTACACTTATTAACCCCTAATCTGCCGAGCAGACCTGAGCGCTACTATAATAAAGTTATTAACCCCTAATCCGCCTCACTAACCCTATCATAAATAGTATTAACCCCTAATCTGCCCTCCCTAACAT
Organism: Bombina bombina; assembly: GCF_027579735.1. Lineage (NCBI taxonomy): Eukaryota > Metazoa > Chordata > Amphibia > Anura > Bombinatoridae > Bombina > Bombina bombina. The sequence goes on from NC_069503.1 coordinate 307,101,132, forward strand.
CGCCAACACCTAACTTCAATTATTAACCCCTAATCTGACGACCGGAGCTCATCGCTACTATAATAAATGGATTAACCCCTAAAGCTAAGTCTAACCCTAACACTAACACCCCCCTAACTTAAATATAATTTAAATCTAACGAAATTAATTAACTCTTATTAAATAAATTATTCCTATTTAAAGCTAAATACTTACCTGTAAAATAAATCCTAATATAGCTACAATATAAATTATAATTATATTGTAGCTATTTTAGGATTAATATTTATTTTACAGGCAACTTTGTATTTATTTTAACCAGGTACAATAGCTATTAAATAGTTAAGAACTATTTAATAGTTACCTAGTTAAAATAATAACAAAATTACCTGTAAAATAAGTCCTAACCTAAGTTATAATTAAACCTAACACTACCCTATCAATAAATTAATTAAATAAAATACCTACAATTACCTACAATAAAACCTAACACTACACTATCAATAAATAAATTAAATACAATTTCTACAAATAACTACAATTACATAAACTAACTAAAGTACAAAAAATAAAAAAGAACTAAGTTACAAAAAATAAAAAAATATTTACAAACATAAGAAATATATTACAACAATTTTAAACTAATTACACCTACTCTAAGCCCCCTAATAAAATAACAAAGACCCCCAAAATAAAAAAATTCCCTACCCTATTCTAAATTAATAAATTTAAAGCTCTTTTACCTTACCAGCCCTGAACAGGGCCCTTTGCGGGGCATGCCCCAAGAAAATCAGCTCTTTTGCCTGTAAAAAAAACCATACAATACCCCCCCCCACATTACAACCCACCACCCACATACCCCTAATCTAACCCAAACCCCCCTTAAATAAACCTAACACTAAGCCCCTGAAGATCTTCCTACCTTGTCTTCACCTCAACAGGTATCACCGATCTGTCCTGGCATCCGGTGCTGAAGAGGTCCAGAAGAGGCTCCAAAGTCTTCCTCCTATCCGGCAAGAAGAGGACATCTGGACCGGCAAACATCTTCATCCAAGCGGCATCTTCGATCTTCTTCCATCCGGTGCGGAGCGGGTCCATGTTGAAGCAGCCGACGCGGATCCATCCTCTTCTTCCGGCGTCTCCCGACGAATGATGGTTCCTTTAAGGGACGTCATCCAAGATGGCGTCCCTCGAATTCCGATTGGCTGATAGGATTATATCAGCCAATCGGAATTAAGGTAGGAATATTCTGATTGGCTGATGGAATCAGCCAATCAGATTTAGCTCGCATTCTATTGGCTGATCGGAACAGCCAATAGAATGCGAGCTCAATCTGATTGGCTGATTGGATCAGCCAATCGGATTGAACTTGATTCTGATTGGCTGATTCCATCAGCCAATCAGTATATTCCTACCTTAATTCCGATTGGCTGATAGAATCCTATCAGCCAATCGGAATTCGAAGGACGCCATCTTGGATGACGTCCCTTAAAGGAACCGTCATTCGTCGGGAGACGCCAGAAGAAGAGGATGGATCCGCGTCGGCTGCTTCAACATGGACCCGCTCCGCACGGGATGGAAGAAGATCGAAGATGCCGCTTGGATGAAGATGTTTGCCAGTCCGGATGTCCTCTTCTTGCCGGATAGGAGGAAGACTTTGGAGCCTCTTCTGGACCTCTTCAGCACCGGATGCCAGGACAGATCGGTGATACCTGTTGAGGTGAAGACAAGTTAGGAAGATCTTCAGGGGCTTAGTGTTAGGTTTATTTAAGGGGGGTTTGGGTTAGATTAGGGGTATGTGGGTGGTGGGTTGTAATGTTGGGGGGGGGGTATTGTATGTTTTTTTTTACAGGCAAAAGAGCTGATTTTCTTGGGGCATGCCCCGCAAAGGGCCCTGTTCAGGGCTGGTAAGGTAAAAGAGCTTTTAAATTTATTAATTTAGAATAGGGTAGGGAATTTTTTTATTTTGGGGGTCTTTGTTATTTTATTAGGGGGCTTAGAGTAGGTGTAATTAGTTTAAAATTGTTGTAATATTTTTCTTATGTTTGTAAATATTTTTTTATTTTTTGTAACTTAGTTCTTTTTTATTTTTTGTACTTTAGTTAGTTTATGTAATTGTAGTTATTTGTAGAAATTGTATTTAATTTATTTATTGATAGTGTAGTGTTAGGTTTTATTGTAGGTAATTGTAGGTATTTTATTTAATTAATTTATTGATAGGGTAGTGTTAGGTTTAATTATAACTTAGGTTAGGACTTATTTTACAGGTAATTTTGTTATTATTTTAACTAGGTAACTATTAAATAGTTCTTAACTATTTAATAGCTATTGTACCTGGTTAAAATAATTTCAAAGTTGCCTGTAAAATAAATATTAATCCTAAAATAGCTATAATATAATTATAATTTAAATTGTAGCTATATTAGGATTTATTTTACAGGTAAGTATTTAGCTTTAAATAGGAATAATTTATTTAATAAGAGTTAATTAATTTCGTTAGATGTAAATTATATTTAAGTTAGGGGGGTGTTAGTGTTAGGGTTAGACTTAGCTTTAGGGGTTAATCCATTTATTATAGTAGCGATGAGCTCCGGTCGTCAGATTAGGGGTTAATAATTGAAGTTAGGTGTCGGCGATGTTAGGGAGGGCAGATTAGGGGTTAATACTATTTATGATAGGGTTAGTGAGGCGGATTAGGGGTTAATAACTTTATTATAGTAGCGCTCAGGTCCGCTCGGCAGATTAGGGGTTAATAAGTGTAAGCAGGTGTCGGCGACGTTGAGGGGGGCAGATTAGGGGTTAATAAATATAATATAGGGGTCGGCGGTGTTAGGGGCAGCAGATTAGGGGTACATAAGGATAACGTAGGTGGCGGCGCTTTGCGGTCGGCAGATTAGGGGTTAATTATTGTAAGTAGCTGGCGGCGACGTTGTGGGGGGCAGGTTAGGGGTTAATAAATATAATATAGGGGTCGGCGGTGTTAGGGGCAGCAGATTAGGGGTACATAGGGATAATGTAAGTTACGGCGGTTTACGGAGCGGAAGATTAGGGGTTAATAATATAATGCAGGGGTCAGCGATAGCGGGGGCGGCAGATTAGGGGTTAATAAGTGTAAGGGTAGGGGTGTTTAGACTCGGGGTACATGTTAGAGTGTTAGGTGCAGACGTAGGAAGTGTTTCCCCATAGGAAACAATGGGGCTGCGTTAGGAGCTGAACGCTGCTTTTTTGCAGGTGTTAGGTTTTTTTTCAGCTCAAACAGCCCCATTGTTTCCTATGGGAGAATCGTGCACGAGCACGTTTTTGAGGCTGGACGCGTCCGTAAGCAACTCTGGTATCGAGAGTTGCATTTGCGGTAAAAATGCTCTACGCTCCTTTTTTGAAGCCTAACGCAGCATTTTTTTGGACTCTCGATACCAGAGTTAATTTTATGGTGCGGCCAGAAAAAAGCCCGCGTAGCGTTAACAGCCCATCTACCACCAAACTCCAAATCTAGGCCTTGGTTTTCATGTGTGCTAACCCGACACCGCGTTAGACCTACATTGCAAAACATGAAGCGTGTTACTCATATTTTACATTCCTAGGCAAATGTGTAATTTTTGTTATTAAATATATATTTGTGTATGTATACCTATATATCTATAGGAATAGATGTTAGGTATATACTGTATATATATATATATATATATATATATATATATATATATATATTTACAATAAAAATAACATATTCCTTTATGTGAAGAACTTTGGAATGTGAAATATTTGTGAAATATTTACAGTAAATACACAATAAAACACATTAAATATTTTTATGACATCATTATTTAGACACACACATATATATATATATATATATATATATATATATATATATGTGTGTGTGTGTGTGTGTGTGTGTGTGTGTGTGTGTGTGTGTGAGAAATAGCCTTTTGCAGTTAAATACATGGCCATACACCATATATCTTTTAACCCTTATAAATATTTTAGGAATATTTTTAGGACTCATTTTTATCAGGTAGTGTTTATATGAGTGCAACTGTATATACTAATGTATTTAAGTTGTGTTTGGTGCAATTTTCTGTTTTTATCTCTTACCATTTACGTAAGGTCTTCAGTCACAACTTAAATTTCAATTGCACTCAAGCGAACGTATTTATTTTCAACTTGTAATATGCACAAATGAATGCACCTCACGATATTCTTATAATATAACTATAATGCACCACTTGTAATCTAGCCCTAAGTGTTTAATCTCTCTTTAAGGAAAAACATGGCTTATTTTAAATTTATCAGGAAATACCCTGGAAACAAATAAGCCCATCATATCACGTTGTTTGTCCATTATAATGCTCAATTTCCAATCAAAATATTAGAGTGTAATACTGTAAGATGTAACATTGTTCATAGTATATTGTTGTTTATATCTTAAGGTATGATAAAGTCCAGCAAATTAACAGGACTGTTTTCACACATTAGTCACAAAATAAAGCTATTATTATATCATTATCATGTCCTGAAGACCAAAAAACATCCCTCCATGTCACAATGAGAATGGTCTGACAGTAGATTTAAAAAACCAACCACATGACCTCCATTGTGGAATATTTTAACAAGCACCGCAACTCTGAAATTCTTGATAATACTCTGTTTTGACATTTTTATTAATTCAGTGAGATTTTATTGTTTACTGTTCAAATATTGATTAGAAAATAGTACAATTAAGGATATATCCTGCTTTCCAGATGAGCAAATCTAGTACATCTCAATGGCACATGGGAATATTTACCTTTATTTCAAAGTTGCACCCCTTGTTATATTGTTGTTTTTTATTGTGTGTGTATTTCTTAAAAGGGACAGTAAACACCAGAATTGTTTTTTGTTTAAAAAGGTAGATAATCCCTTTATTACCCATTCCCCAATTTTGCATAACCAACATAGTTATAATAATATACTTTTTACCTCTGTGATTACCTTGTATTTATGTCTATGCAAACTACCCCTTTATTTCAGTTTTTTTTTTTACTGACTTGCATTTTTAACCAATCAGTGCTGATTCCTAAGAGCTTCACGTGCTTGAGCTCAATGTTATCTATATGAAACACATGAACTAACGCCCACTAGTGGTGAAAAACTGTCAAAATGCTTTCAGATTAGAGGCAGTCTTCAAGACCTAAGAAATTAGCATATGAACCTCCTAGATTTAAATTTCAATTAAGAATACAAGAGAACAAAGCAAAATTGGTAATAAAAGTAAATTGGAAAGTTGTTTAAAATTACATGCCCTATTTAAATCATGAAAGTTTTTTTTTTGTTTTTTTTTTTATTTACTGTCCCTTTAAATAGAGAGACATAGGAATGTGGGCTATTGTGGTTTATACATACTTCCAAAAGTTTAGTATCTTATTCATTACAATTAGTTTTCCTTAATAATTATGAGAAATTATAAATAGGTAAAGAAGGTGCAACTGAGGAGAAATTACTTTATATTTTTAGTTTTTTTTTCCGCAATATGAGTAACAGTTTTTTTTAAAGATCCTGGGTAACATATTTTTTTGACCTGTTAAAAAGAAATTAAATGACATTCGTTGGTAGATCACAGGAAATATATTCTTAAATGTACACAGCAATCTTGTCAAAATAGGAGCCGGGTAGAGACTGAAATATCCCAAGCAGGACAATAATAATCATCATAATATAGCATAACGAATCAACATATTACTAATATGGGAATTTGTATGGTAGATTAGAAAGGCTTAGAAAATGAGATTGTTTAATATGTGTTACACGTATGAGTATTGTGATAGCTGGCTAAATGACAGGGATAAAAAAAAGGCTAATCTATCTTATAACTGTCACAAGCTAAACTTAGCCCTGTATACTAATGATATGGCGTCCTTGACACATCCTGAGAAATTATCTTTGTAGAAACTCAAAAAATAGTCATCGATATTGCCGCTATGATTGACGTGTCCTAAGCAGAGTGACAATTTAGCAATAACCCATGTTTATGTGCTAAACCTTGACCACAACCCTTCTAGTTTAATTACAGGTGTACTGCACAATTTAACAGATTTTGTTTGTCTCGTTGAGCACTGAATACAACAACCTCTGGTTATTTCTGAAATCCAGAAATATGACAAGAAACACAATAGCATGCAATAATGAGTTTATAAAATAGAGCACAACAGTATGTTTTTTTCTCAATATAAAAATGATCGCACAACATATAAATATGCATGCATAATCCTGGGGAATTATTTCTTTGATAGTTAAAACAGTTAGAGTATTATAGGGATATTTAAAACAAATGCTCAAAACCATACATCTGAAGCTTCTCATACACATATGATTTGTTTACATGTGACCCCCCATTTCTGAGTTCACTCCATCCTTCTCAATAAAGACAAGACCACCTTTTATGGGGAAGAAAAGGCCGCAGCCTGTTTATTAACACAAGTTAAACATTATCAACAATATAACCTCTTATTTCCACAATCCACCCAGTGCTTGCTTTTAACCTCTCCATAAGCCCCCACCCCTTTTCAGGGGCGGGGCGTCCACCATCACTTTCCACTTTCTGTTACCGACAGAAGCACCAGCCACTATCCATCAGGCGTAAGCCTCAATAGATCACAGCAAGCACCCCGCCACCACTCGCCTTCAGCGAGTACTGCAACACAGGGCTAAGGCCTTTTCTATCCCCTCTTTAATGGTGAAATTAAATAGGTGCAGACCAACTTCATTCAAATGCACGCCGTCCTTCAAATAAAAACACCTGCCTGACTCCCCTTCAAATTCCACATGTCTAAGACTCACACTGCCCAACTTCCTAACATATGCACTGACCGTCCTATTCACCTTCCTTCTAGAAGCTTCCAACTTCCTGGCATCCCAAGCTGAACACCACACCACCCTGCTTTCAATCTCTGACCATACTAAAATCATTCCCGGGAACAGTGCCAACAACCTATCCATCCCATTCTTTATTCCCCACAGCAAATCTTTCTGGGACATGCACCTTAAGTCGTTCCCACCCGCATGTATGACCAACACCTGAGGGGGGGTAAACACCCTGGCGTACTCCGATACCTTCCCGACCACCTGAGCCCATTTCATACCTCGAACCCCCAACCACCTTATAAGCACCTGATCCCTGGAGAAACCCAACTGCAACCCATTGTCTTTAACAGCTGCCGCCTTCCGTGCCAAAAACAGGTCACCGGCCCTGTCAAATGAAGCACAAATTTCCACTCGTCAATACCCCCCGGTTGCAACACCATCTCCTGCCTCACATACCCCCGAAACCTTTCAGACCTCCATCTGCCAATCTTTCTGATCACCCCCACATCCAAACCCAATGAAGCTGCCTCCGTCGCTGCCCCAATCCGAAACAAGTGTGAACTAAAATCCTCCCCTTTCAGTCCCATCGCCACTAATGCCCTTCGCACAACCACCACAAACTGATATCTAGATAACGGCGTCCCATCCATGTGCACCAAAAGCGGCCCTGATACATTTCGTGCTACCTCAAAAAATTCCCGGACCACACCAACCGGGCAGCAACAACCCCCAATCTCCCGCAACACTACCATAACACCTTTCCCTTCTTGATCCGTCTTGGACCTCCTAACCCATAGCTCCACCAACTCTTCTTTTAACACCATATCCTGCCTAGCCAAGCCTGTTAGATCCCCCCGATTCCTCCCAATCAGCTCCGACACCCTAAATGCTCCAAAAAAGGCCAGCACGCAAGCCACTCTGAATAGCTTTTCCTTGTAACATGAGGAACAAATGCCCCCTAGTCTCCCAACCACACCCTCTAATATGGCAAACGTCAGCGGGTGCCTCCCATCTGCCCGCGCCCTCCTTTTACACAAACTTTCAACTGCCATCCGTACCACAAAGATTTTAGTCAGGTCCGCCTGCCCTAACAGTTTGAACAGGAACGCTAAAGCCGCCATTCTCCTCCGTATTTCAGAGGGCGACAGCCCTTCACTCCCCCAACACTTTATCCACTCCACCAACGTTCTCGCCCACTCCTCCGTGTCCCCTTCCTGATACTCTTGCTCCACCCTATTTCTCCACATTTTCCACACTCGGACGTAAGCCCTCCATGTGCTAGGAGCCAACACCCCTTGTACCAGACTCAATGTTCCTGGCAGCCAAGCTGCCACAGATCCTCCTGGCATTCCATGCCTTCCGCTTCTGCCCCGGGGGCTGCCTCTCGAAATCAGTCCCACTGAAACCGGGATAAAGAGTCAGCAACTACATTAAAGCGCCCTGGGACGTGCACCGCCCTCCACGATACATTACACCTCAAGCATTCCAGCACAAATGCCCTTAGTAAATGGATCACCGCCGGAGAATTCGCCGTCAGGCGATTAATCGCCCATACCACTCCCATATTGTCAGAGTGAAAACACACTCTCTTGTCCCTGAGATGATCAGGCCAGATTCTCAAAGCAACCACCAATGGAAACAACTCCAAAAAGGTCAAATTTTTCGTCAGTCCCCACTTGGCCCACACCTCCAGCCAAGCCCCAGCGCACCATTTGCCCTTCAGAAATGCCCCAAAACCATGGGAACCAGACGCATCTGTGAATAAGCACAATTGGTCATCCGACCAACCGGTCTCCTGGATTAACAAACTTCCATTAAAGTCTTCCAAGAAGATTTTCCAAATCCTCCTTTACATCCGAGGATAGACGAATGTCAATTTCGGATTGGTCACTCCAACCGTCGCCAGGGACAATCTGCGACAGAAAATTCGCCCAATAGGTATAATTCGCCCAGCGAAATTTAATTTACCCAATAGCGATTGCACTTCTTTAAGTAAGACTTTTTTGCTGCTCAGAACCCCGTCGATCACCCCCCGCAGATCCCAGACTTTGTCTTCCGAGAGTCTGCATTCGATCCTGTTTGAATCGATCTCGATTCCCAGGAAACTCAAGACCGTCGCCGGGCCCTCCGACTTCTCCGCTGCCACAGGAATTCCAAAATCCTGCGCCACCTCCTCAAAGACCTCCATCAGCAGCTCGCATATTCCGGACCCAGCCGGGCCCACAAAGAGGAAATCGTCCAAGTAATGCACTACTGAGACCCTCCCAGACCTCTTCTTCACCACCCACTCCATAAATGAGCTGAACCTTTCAAAATATGAACAGGAAATTGAACAGCCCATTGGGAGGCAGAGGTTCACGTAGAATTGGTCCTCAAATTTGCACCCCAGGAGGTGGTGACACCTCGGGTGCACAGGCAATAACCGGAAAGCGGGCTCCACGTCCGCCTTTGCCAACAGGGCACCCCGGCCCGCCATCCTCACTACCGAAATTGCCTTGTCAAACGATGCATACCTCACCGATACCAGTTCAGGATCGATGCAATCATTCACTGATCCCCCCACGGGTGAGACAAGTGGTGTATCATCCGGAATTGCCCCGGTGCCTTCTTTGGCACCACTCCTAACGGGGACACCCTGAGACCCGGGAATGGCGGGACCCTGAATGGGCCCGCCATCCGACCCATTTATATCTCTTTTCCCAGCTTCTCCCTCAACACCTCCGGAAATTCCCTCGCTGATTTCAAATTCCCCGCGAAGGACAACCCCTTCTGCTCCCAAAACAGGATCAAGAACCCAGAACTAAACTCTGTTAGGAGCAATTCTGCATCCCCCGCATGCCCCCGTTCACGGGCGTATGCCTCGAGCCATGGGACCATCCTTCTTACTCTCACCGGCGTCTGTGCCCGGTACACCCACTTCTCCTGGCCTGGTCCCCATTCTACCTTTTCGGAAGCACTTTGCCCCGGAATGGATCCCTCCACACACCGAACACTTGTGCTTGTATTTGCACGAGGATCCGAACTTGCATTGCCCTTCGTTAAACTGGAAGCACAGCCCTTTGCGTATGGCTGTCCCAGTTCCCGTGCTGGTTCCAGCACTGCTCCCTGCCTGTCCGAAAATCCGAAAGGAATGAGTCCCCCGCAACGGGGTCATCATCTCTAACCATATTCCCATATCCGTATCATCCCAATGCATCTCCGGACAGACAGCCATCCGTTGCCTAAACCCCTCATCATACTTCGACCAAGCCATGCCCCCATAAGTCCCAAAGGCGCTGGCTATCTCCTCATAATAGCAAAAGAGAGAAGCCCCCTGCTCCGGGAACTTTTCACAAAAAACACTGGCCAATATCCGAAAGGCCAGGGACCAATTTGCAAATGTTTTGGGTAACTTTCTCCACCTTCTCTTCCTCTCCTCCTCCTCCTTTTTACCCTTCTCTTTCTCATCCTCCTTCACCTCTAGCACATGCTCCAAGGGCAACAGGGAAAATATCTCCACAAATTCCCTCTTCCCTATCTTGTCCCTCAATTTGGTCGTTAAATGAATCCCTAACGGACCCACCGAGCATAGGCAAGGCCTCCTGAGTGCCCCTTCCGGCACCCTAACCACCTCCCGAACCGCTGCAGGGGACCCACCTACTCCTGCGACTCCGCTATTCTGCGCTACTACACCTGCCGTCCCCATGCCCGGGGTCACCCAGGCCGCTGCCACCGGGACACCCGCCCCACTCGGCTTCTCCAGCGCTGCCAGTAGCCCCTTCAAACCTGCCACTATCGTTTCTCTCTCTCCACACCCCACCACATTCACTCCTCGCGCACCACCAGCCGTAACCTCACCTGCAGGCTGCTGCGCCGTCACCGGTATCTGTGCTGAATCCGATCCTTGTTCTCTCTCTTTTCTCTCCCTGCACTTTCATGACCACTGCCGATGTCCAGCCTCCCCTGCCGTACCTGCTCCTGTCCCACTCCCTTTTGCCCCACGCTCGGGGTGGTGACCCAGGCCTGCCTCCTCCTTGAGGCCACCGTGTCGGTGATCTCGACCTCCGGCGACCGCCGGACCCTCAAGCCCTGACAGCAGGCGATGAGCCCCTCTCCCTCCTACCTGCAGCACCTACAGTCTGAGAAGAAGACATAGTCAATACACCCCCATCCCCCCTTCTCTCCCCCCCTGCCCCCCGAGCTCCTTTCCCTTGTCCCACCCCTTCTATACTCCGTTGCAGAGACAACATCTGAAGAAGCTGCACAAGGGTTGACATACCCCCTACCTGGCCAGCCGTCATTGCTCCTGACGACGTTCCTTCCAATGGATCCTCCTCCTCAAAGTTCCCACTGGCCTCCAACTCCAGTGGCGGATCCGTGATTTCTTCCTGTCGCTCCCTACCACTCCTCCTGGCTTCCGCAGCCTCCACACCCCTTCTGTCCACCCCAGTGGTCCCTGTAACCAGAAGAAAAGTTAATAACCCATCACCCCTCCCCCGTCCATTAACCCCCCACCCCTCACCAGTGTAACCTCCTCCCCTCCCCCTTTACCAGTGTGACCTCCTCTCGCTATGACATCCGTCATCCCTTACACTCCCACTTAAGTTGCAACCCCCACCCCCCTGTGTAAGACCCCAACTAGCCATCCGAAATCAACCGCAGCCCCTCCCCCTTTGTGAACTATTTATTTATTATTATTAATTTTCTATCTTTCATTGTTTTTGTTTTTTTTATGTCCTGTCCCCTGACAATCCCGCAAGTTTTATTATATATTTTTTTTTAAACCACTACTCCCCCCCCCTTTCCCTCCTCTAGTAACCTCATGTCTCCAACCCATCTCTTTTTTTTTTTTAATAGTGCCCCCCTTACCTAACTTGCTTTGGGGTCCAATTCCGCAACCCGACCCCTCTACTATCTACCTGCCTCATCCCCGGCTGCACTCCCGCCTAAATCATCTAGCCTGAACCTACCATGTGCCCGGGCCCTCCCGGCACACCTGATACCGCCGCCATTTCCAGTTGCTTCGGCCTGCTCTCACCCTCCCCCTTAACTGCATACCCCTACACTTTCCCCGCTCCAGCCTTATCCCCGCTCCCCTTAACTCTTCTCCCCTTATGCTCTCTTTTGCTCCGAGCCTCATCCCGGCTCTCCATTACCACACTCTACCTAACCCCTTACTACGCTGGCTATCTCGTAGCACCCTTGTTCCCCATCCCCCTTTCACATAAATCTCCCCCATTTGTCGAACCCCTTACCCAACCCTTCACACCTGTGCCCCCAAACCTCCGAGCCTCATCCCGGCTCCCCCCCATAACTTTCCCCCATGCTCAGCTGCCCCTCAACTTTTAATCCAGCCATATCATCCCTCTTGCAGCCTTCAACCCCCCATATCGGCGTTGCTACAGCCGTTTAATGCCCCCCTATTGCAGCTCTCACTTCGATAGCCCAGCGGCACTTACCTCCTTCCACGCTGCCGGTCCCGCTCCTCAAGATCTCCGCCTGCCTCTTCCTGCGCCCGCTTCCTCCTGACGCCGTTCGACAGTGACGTCAGCCACCGGCGCCGTGCTAGGCCGTGACTCGGCCCCACCGCCTCCTCGACATCCTCGACCACCATCCGACCTCACAGCTGCTTCCGCCGGCCGCTCAGGCCCCGCGCTTCCTCTTCTGGACCTGGCGCCGTCAATCTCCGGACTCAGACGCTCCGGTGGCCGCGACCTCCTGGCTGGCCGTCCTCTGGTCCTGCTCGACGCCGACTCCGCACCTGGGACACCGACCGCCACTGCACCTCCGCTCAGCCGCTCCCGGATCCAGTCTTCTCCGTTCTGCCTGGCGACCGCCAGCAACTCCGACAGCAGGGCTTCCATCCGACTCCAGGTAAGACACTTCAGGTAAGCAGAAAAACTTCCCCTTCCGTGCTGTTCCTAACTCTGCAACTGCCACTTCAAGCTGGGGAGGAGTATTTAACTCCTCCCATCATCCTCCACCCCACAGCAGAGCCTACCAACGCTCCCATAAAGTGGGGGTCAAATAGCCCTCTTCTCCATTTGTCCGCTGGGCTACACTTTCTAATAAGCCAAATAGATAGGTACAATAGACAGTATTTCAGTTCACCAGAAGAGACATGTAAATAGTGTGGCCTAGATTTCAAGTTGAAAGCAAAAATATAAGCACTATGGAGCACTAACACTGCTAAATTTAAATCAATAGTGCTCTTATTCTTGCGCTTATGTTACAAGTTGAAAGTAAAATGTTAGTGCTCAAGCAAAAGCCTCAGACACGCTAACATCTGGTGGTCGGACAGTGTGGCTGTGCTAAATCCCTCACCTAATAGATATCTTTGGGACATGCTACAAAACTCTGGTTCTGGCTTTTGATCGAGCTCTAACCAAAGGTGTGCTAAGCCAAAGTGCCAAAGGTGAAGGTGCATTAAGAAATAAATGAATATACATACACACACACAAACACACATACACACACACACACACATATATATATATATATATATATATATATATATATATATACATATATATATGTGTGTGTATGCATGTGTATGTACATATGTACACAAGAACAGATAATGAGCCAGAACTAAATGAGCTCCAAAGATGTGATTCAAGTACACAAGCTCTTTGACAATTATAGGCGTTCAGACAATAATGGTGTTATCAGATTATAAATTTGTTGCACCTGAGTCAAATTTGAGATGATGTATGCAGTGTCAGAAATAAGAAAAAGTCCATTAAGTGTGTCAGACATAGATTTTATAATTGTAAAGCTTCTGTTGAGAAAAAAATAGATATTGTAGCCAAGTAACATAAGAAAATTGGTGGTGGTTCTTTTTCTGAGATAATATTTAATGAATGAGAAGGAATAGAGAGAACGACATCTTGTAGCCTGGTTAGTAAATCATGCAAGAACAAATTAGTATGCAAGTATGCTTTTACATTTTTGCTAATACAAATGTAAGCTACTCATGATGATATGTTAAATTTACATTAGTTTTATGCCTCACAGCTAGGCTACTCTGTAAACCATCCTAGTCACCAAATAATCAGACACATCTTATAAAGCATAGACATGTCTTCTGCAAGATATCTCACTACATCACAATGAAAAACAATCAAGGGAAGAAAACCTGAATAAAATGTTGTGTTGCAAAACAAATAAATAACTTGAGGCATTCTCATGTATAAGCCCCGATGACTTAAAGGGACAGTCTACTAAAGAATTGTTATTGTTTAAAAAGATAGATAATCCCTTTATTACACATTCCCCAGTTTGCATAACCACAGTTGTATTAATATACTTGTTACCTCCGTGAGTACCTTGTATCTAAGCCTTTGCAGACTGCCCCCTTTTTTCAGTTCTTTTGACAGACTTGCATTTTAGCCAATCAGTGCTGACTCATAAATAGCTCTATGGGAGTGATGAGCACATTGTTAGACAAGAGGCGTCCTTCAAGGACTTAGCATATGAGCTTACCTAGGTTTAGCTTTCAACAAAGAATATTAAAAGAACAAAGCAAATATAATGATAAAAGATAAATGGAAAGTTGTTTAAAATTGCATACCCTATCTGAATCATGAAAGTTTAATTTTGACTAGACTGTCCCTTTAATCCAGCTCAGTTCAGAAAATGAAATTCTTTTAAATTTCACTAAACACAGTAAACCCACAGGAGAGTAACCAGTTAGGAGGAGGATCCACTAGTAAAGTCTCAAACTATATCCCACATGAATAAAATGTAACTGTCAAACACTACATGCATCATATAAAAAATCTGACCTCATAAAAACTATTATGAAGAGGTCACAACTAATTCTGTTGAACTAGCTGCACAGATTAGTATACAAATAGTGAGGACTGTACCTGAACGATCAATCACTACCAATGGTGGTCCTAGTGTGGATGTGCCATAACAAACCCCGATATACAGGGTAAGCAGTGTGATGCCAAAGATGCATAGTCAAAACCGAGATGACTTCAGTCTTCTTCCTGGAACTTACCTATCTATCAGACATTGACTCATGGAGGAGATAAAGAAGGCATTTGGATCTTCCCAGCTCACTCACGCAGAAACAATGGCAGGGAAGAAACCAGTAACTCTGAGTGTACCTTTGGGTAAGGTTCCACCCATTACAACCATGGGAGCATTGGAGATATACTGCTCAACTATTAACCCTGCATGAAAAAAGAACCTATTTTAAATTGATGCAGAACAGATTTTAGTCATATCTATATCAATGTTTTGAAATGATGTAATCATACTGCTATAAGTTGCTATAAATTGGAGCCTGAACAAGAATGACTACAGCCCTGATCTCTAAGTTCTTGAAATTTGTTAACCAAACTCCAGAAAGTAGTTGTGACAGTCAGATTTCAGTTATACTGATCAGTTTCTAAACCTGCAGAGTTTCTAGGGGTAATTTTTAAACCCCCCAATGCTACTTTCCTTAGACAGTACAAGGTGAAAAGGCTAAAAGTAGCAATTCTGTTGGCTTTTCACTATGTGCCTTTCTTCACTGCAACCCCTTGTTCATTCATTTTTTTTTATGACAGCCCTCTGGTCTAATATACTATTTTTACATTTTTGTTCTGCAGAATGAAGGTTAAGTACCTGAACAGGTTAACTAACCTGCTGGGAACTAGATTTATTTATATATACTATATATATATATATATATATATATATATATATATATATATATATATATATATATATATATATATATATACACACACATGGATCCTGTTGGTAAATATGGCAGAGGTTCTGTTTTATGTCTGAGCCAATATATATAAATGACAGGTCAGGTTGATATTATCAAGAAGAATTTGTGTAGATATAGGGGCATGATACACTTAAGGGATATATTTTAATTTTAGGAAATATGGATTTTCCAATTTAATGCTGAAATCAATTTATAAAGGTGAAAAAAAGGGAGGTTAATAAAACGTATTAAGTGAATATAAACAAGTGAGATGATAGTGCTTAGACCTTTTAAAAATGTTTATTTTTTTAAATTAATTTGTTGTACAATAATTAATTGGTGTATATGGTAAATAAATTACCTAAAGAAGGCCTGATATTTATACATTGTGACGGTATATAACCTAATATAAAAACTAAGAGGTTTAGAGGAAATATATTTATTAATCTCTAATCCACAAGGGTGCAATATTGGTGTAGATTTCTTATGTAGAGGATTTTTAATAGAATAATTTCTGTGTAGATAATGTGTTGCTAAAATCTTAAGTGAAAATATTTGTTAAGTGAAAAACAATGATAAGTGACTCCAAATGGTGAGAATGAAATAGCTTAGGTTGAAACTATTGCATATAACCAAAAACAAAGAAGATACAAAAAAAGTCCATTTAAAAATCACTTCCTATGTCCCAATAAGAACTCCAAATATCTTTTAGGCTTTGATTAGCTATTATTTCTATATTGAGGATTGAGAAGCTCAAAGCAGTTTGAATTATAGTTGCCACTTCACAATTTGCTGAGTATCGCTCTTAGTGCTATGCATGCGGTGAAAGAAGTAACTATGTGTTTTTAAAATCCAAGGTTAAGATGTATCTATAGCAAACACTCTTACTTGAAGTTTTTTCAGTGTTTGGTTTAAAGCCGTTAAAAGTTCATATACCGCTCTTAGTGCTATGCACGCGGTAGATAAAATGACTTATAATGAAATCCAAAATCAAAATGAAGATTATTACACGTTCACCTTTTCAGTCAAAAGTGTCCCAGTTGTATCACATTGGTTTTACTTACAGTTTTTACTGTTATAGGAGCCAGCAATACTATGTCCGCTTACTGTTTCTCCAAGGTGTTCTGCTCTCTCCGTTGTTTGTCTTCGGCGTCTGACGTCACACTCCTCCGTGGGAGGTCGTCTTTCAATGGGAGTGATACCGCTGCTTTGTATTATACATTTGACACTTTGTGTTCCTTAGTGATGATGAAGAATAATAACTGCACTTAGTGCTTATGCACGCAGTTAATTGTAAAGATCTTTAGCAATTCCCCAAATGGTTAGTGGGATAGAGATGTGGAAAAAAGAATAACCCGGGTTATTTTAGTGAGCTATATATTCAGATATAGTGTATAATGTAAGTTCATAGATAAAATAAGTCACAGAGCTCGACGCGTTTCGCTCTTCTCAGAGCTTTATCAAGATGCTGGTGACTAGTAATTTCTCCCTTTTTACACTTACCTTTACAAACATTTTAAAAGTGTACGCAAAGGGAACAATAAAGATCTGACATACTGGGGAATAAAAAAAGTACAAAGACACTGGAGAGGAGGAAATATGGAAAAAAAGTTGTTGATAACCATTTGGGGAATTGCTAAAGATCTTTACAATTAACTGCGTGCATAAGCACTAAGTGCAGTTATTATTCTTCATCATCACTAAGGAACACAAAGTGTCAAATGTATAATACAAAGCAGCGGTATCACTCCCATTGAAAGACGACCTCCCACGGAGGAGTGTGACGTCAGACGCCGAAGACAAACAACGGAGAGAGCAGAACACCTTGGAGAAACAGTAAGCGGACATAGTATTGCTGGCTCCTATAACAGTAAAAACTGTAAGTAAAACCAATGTGATACAACTGGGACACTTTTGACTGAAAAGGTGAACGTGTAATAATCTTCATTTTGATTTTGGATTTCATTATAAGTCATTTTATCTACTGCGTGCATAGCACTAAGAGCGGTATATGAACTTTTAACGGCTTTAAACCAAACACTGAAAAAACTTCAAGTAAGAGTGTTTGCTATAGATACATCTTAACCTTGGATTTTAAAAACACATAGGCCTAGATTTGGAGTTTGGCGGTAGATGGGTTGTTAACGCTACGCGGGCTTTTTTCTGGCCGCACCATAAATTTAACTCTGGTATCGAGAGTCCAAAAAAATGCTGCGTTAGGCTCCAAAAAAGGAGCGTAGAGCATTTTTACCGCAAATGCAACTCTCGATACCAGAGTTGCTTACGGACGCGGCCAGCCTCAAAAACGTGCTCGTGCACGATTCCCCCATAGGAAACAATGGGTCTGTTTGAGCTGAAAAAAAACCTAACACCTGCAAAAAATCCGCGTTCAGCTCCTAACGCAGCCCCATTGTTTGCTATGGGGAAACACTTCCTAAGTCTGCACCTAACACCCAAACATGAACCCCGAGTCTAAACACCCCTAACCTTACACTTATTAACCCCTAATCTACCGCCCCCGCTATCGCTGACCCCTGCATTATATTATTAACCCCTAATCTTCCGCTCCGTAAACCGCCGCAACTTACATTATCCCTATGTACCCCTAATCTGCTGCCCCGAACACCGCCGACCCCTATATTATATTTATTAACCCCTAACCTGCCCCCACAACGTCGCCGCCAGCTACTTACAATAATTAACCCCTAATCTGCCGACCGCAAAGCGCCGCCACCTACGTTATCCTTATGTACCCCTAATCTGCTGCCCCTAACACAGCCGACCCCTATATTATATTTATTAACCCCTAATCTGCCCCCCTCAAAGTCGCCTCCACCTGCCTACACTTATTAACCCCTAATCTGCCGAGCGGACCTGAGCGCTACTATAATAAAGTTATTAACCCCTAATCCGCCTCACTAACCCTATCATAAATAGTATTAACCCCTAATCTGCCCTCCCTAACATCGCCGACACCTAACTTCAATTATTAACCCCTAATCTGACGACCGGAGCTCACCTCTACTATAATAAATGGATTAACCCCTAAAGCTAAGTCTAACCCTAACACTAACACCCCCCTAACTTAAATATAATTTACATCTAACGAAATTAATTAACTCTTATTAAATAAATTAATCCTATTTAAAGATAAATACTTACCTGTAAAATAAATCCTAATATAGCTACAATATAAATTATAATTACATTGTAGCTATTTTAGGATTAATATTTATTTTACAGGCAACTTTGTAATTATTTTAACCAGGTACAATAGCTATTAATTAGTTAAGAACTATTTAATAGTTACCTAGTTAAAATAATAACAAAATTACCTGTAAAATAAATCCTAACCTAAGTTATAATTAAACCTAACACTACCCTATCAATAAATTATTTAAATAAAATACCTACAATTACCTACAATTAACCTAACACTACACTATCAATAAATAAATTAAATACAATTCCTACAAATAACTACAATTACATAAACTAACTAAAGT